>NW_021703781.1:27914017-27933405 GCF_005190385.1 Monodon monoceros | reverse complement strand
TGTGTGTGTGTGTGTGTGTGTGTGTGTGTGTGTGTGTGTGTGTGTGTTTCTACATGTGTGTATGTGTCTACATATACATGTGTTTGTGTGTGTGTTCTGTGTGTGGGCATGTTATTGTGTGTATGTGTGTGTGTCCATGTATTTGTGCATGCCTGTATGTACACAGTAAAATCTCAACACGTGAATGTTGAATGAGTGAATGAATCCATTGAGTGAATGAACTAACAAATGAGCTGTCTCTGGGACACAACTTGGAGGACGGGACCTGCCTCGCTGACTGTCCACCTCCCCCACTAGGATCTAGCCTCCTGGAGGGAAGGGACTTGGTCTGGACTGCGCACCACTGGGAACCCAGAGTCCAGAGCAAGGTTTCTCAGCCTCAGCACTGCTGTCACTTGGGGCAGATAATTCTTTGCTGTGGGGGCTCTTTTGTGCCCTGCAGAATATTTAGCAGCATCTCCAGCCTCTACACACTTGATGCCAATAGCAGGCCCCGCCTCCCAGTTGTGACAATCAAAAATGTCTCCGACATTGCCAAATGTCCCCTAGAGGGCAAAGGAGCCCCCAGTTGAGAAACACAGAGGGAGGGTTGGCACAGGGTCAGCACTAACTAGTATTGATGACTAACTAGCTGGCCTTTCTCAGCCTTGCAGCTACCTCTGGCTTGCCCAGGATGACTGCCAGCCCAGGGGCATTGACTCCTGGATCAGGGGTGAAATACCAGAAGAGTGTGAGGGCAGGACTTCAGTCCCCGACCTGCAGGATCAGTGGGCAGCACTGCAACAGGATAGGCTGTGGACTCTGGGCTCACCGCTTTCCCCCTGCAGGCAGGAGCCGTCTTTAACATCCTCCCATCCTGGGCCTGGGATATTAAGGATGTCACTTCCTGCCCCAAGTGCTCAGCACCCATGTACCTAACAGGAACTGGATTCCAGCTCTTGAATAGAGAATAAACCATCCCTCACGACCTCTCCGTGGAACCTACTTATCCAACAGTGCCGGAGGCAACACCCAGTTCCTCTGTGAGCTCAGTTAAACCAGGACAAATCTCTTGGCCTTTTTCCACAACGGCATCCATCTGAGACCAACGTGGAAATGTAGTCTCATGAAGAGGCTATCAAATTCTCCAATCCCTATGCCACAGTGGGTAACAAGGACGTGACCTGGAGGTTTTTCACTGGTGGGAGAATTGTGATTGTGTGTGTGTGTGTGTGTGTGTGTGTGTGTGTGTGTGTGTGTGTACCATCTACCTTCCCCAGGGGGTTAGAAGATTGAGACCAGAGGCTGGTGAAGGCAACCAGGACACTGTCCCACAGGTCTTGATGGGAGACGGGTGCAGGGAAACAGTTATTGGCCAAGACAGACAACTGCAGATATACAAGGTAGAATGAAGCTGGAGCATTTTGGAAACTGGACCACCCACCAAGAAAAGTGGAGAACAAGAGAAGTCTAGAGGGCTAAGGGGCTTTCATACATAGTTCCTGCACCAATTGGCGTCAGCATGCTGGACACTCTTACTGGACCAAGAATATAAGAACAACGATAGTCATCATTATGGGGCTGAGACAGAGAGGACATTTGAGGACTCGCTCAACTGCATCTGCTGGGTGTTTTCCACTAACTACATTGTTAGTCTTTCAAGGGCAGGGACCAAGGGCCTTATGTTCCATTATCCTCCACAATGCCTTGCATATGGTGCAGAGTGCAGTAAGTGTTGTGCATTTGTGGCTGATGGTTAAGATAACCGATGCACACTGACTTAGAAAAGTGGACTTTCAAATAAAACAGTTCGCTCCCTTTAGTTCTCTCACTTCAGACCAGATCTGCCTGCTGGTTGCTGGGAGACAAAAACCAAGAGGCAGCTCTGATCATTCTTTCATTCAACAAATAATCCTGAGAACTC
The DNA here is from genome assembly GCF_005190385.1 of Monodon monoceros. Lineage (NCBI taxonomy): Eukaryota > Metazoa > Chordata > Mammalia > Artiodactyla > Monodontidae > Monodon > Monodon monoceros. Next base: position 27,931,502 of record NW_021703781.1, on the reverse strand, counting down.
CCAGGCCACCTCAACCCTGGCCATACACATCCATGCTCTACAGGGCTCTGGGTGTAAATGATAGTAAGACAGAGGGATTTCTTTCCCTCATGGAGCTAAACAAGACCCAGAGCCCTAGGGGCACAGCCACCATTTGGGAGAGAGGATGGGTGGAAGAAGGCCCAAGAGGGTACCAGCCTAGCTACTGAGTAATAATCCTTTTGCACAGAATTGGTATACATGCTCATCCCTCTCACTTAAGCTCCCTGGAAGCCCAGGCTGCACACTGCTGTCCCCGAACTTCTCCCAACCCTGCCTGCTGTGCTCACCACGCACACCCACCTGCAGAGTTTTCTCCAGCCTCTGGCGGACTAATCTACCCATGTCACAGCTTGCCCGCAGCCTAACTCATGTGCATACCCGAACAGAAGTCCCCTGCTGTGGCACCAGGGACGCCCCAGTGACCACAATCACCCCTGGACACTTGGGTCCCTGAGATGCCTTTAGCTGTGGAAGGGCCCACACCCAAAACAATATTCCCTCTATGGACAATCTGAATAGACCTATAACAAATGAAGAGTTTGAATCAGTAATTTTGAAGCTATTTTACAAAGAAAACCTCAGTCCCTGATACCTTCACTGCTATATTCTAAGAATTAATACTAATTCTTCATAAATTCTTCCAAAAAATAAAAGAGGTGAGAATACTTCTCAACTCATTTTATAAAGCTGGTATTACCCTGATACCAAAATCAGACAAAGACATTACAAGAAAAGAAAATTACAGGTTAATATCTCTTACAAATATGGGCACAATAATCCTCAACAAAATACTAGCAAACTGAATCCAGAAAGATATGAAACATATATCCTGCAACATATAAAAAGAGTTATACACCATAACCAAGTGAGACTTATCCCAGAGAGGCAAGGTTGGCTTAACATTCAAAAATCAATTGATCATCATATCAATAGAATACAAATGAAAATCACAGGATTATCTCAGTAGATGCAGAAAAAGCATTTGATAAAACCCAGCAGCTTTTCCAGTCAACAAACTAGAAACAGAAGAAAACTTCCTCAACCTGATAAAGGGTACCTATGAAAAATCCAAAAGCTAACATCATACTTAATAGTGAAAGACTTATCTTCCCCATAAGATCAGGAACAAGACAAAGATCTCCATACTCACCATCTGGATTGGAAAGGAAAGAGTAAAACTATTTCTATTTACAGATGAAATAACCTTGTATCTTAAAAAATCCTAATGAATTCACTAAAAAGCTGTTAAAACTAATAAAAAGTTCAGCAAGGTTGTAGGATACAAGGTCAATATACAAAAGTCAATTCTTTATATACTCACAATGGACAATCCAAAAATGAAATTAAGAAAACAATTCCACTCACAATAGTATCAAAAAGCATAAAATACTTAGAAATAAATTTAACAAAAGAAGTACAAAATTTATACTCTGAAACTATAAAATACTGTTGAGAGAAGACAAACGGGGGGAAAAAATCTCATGTTCTTAATTTTGTTAAGATGGCAATTTCCTTCAAACTGATCTATAGATACAGCATAATCCTGATCAGAATTCCAGCTGACTTCTTTGTAGAGCTTGACAAGCTGATTCAAAAATTCATGTAGAATTGCCTGAGACTCAGAATAGCTAGAATAATCTTGAAAGAGAAAAACAAAGTTGGAGGACTCATATTTTTCAATTTCTAATCTTACTACAAAACAACAGTAATCAAGACAGTGTGGTAGTGGCACAAGGACAGAGGTATAGATCAATGAAATGGAGAAGCCAGAAAGAAACTCATATGTCTACAGTCACTGATTTTAAACAAGGGTGCCAAGACCATTTAATGGGGAAAAGATAGTCTTTTCCACAAATTATATGTGGACAAGTGGTTAACTATATGCAAAAGAATGTAGTTGTACCCCTACCTCATACCATATACAAAAATTAACTCAAAATTGATCCAATACCTATGTAAGAGCAAAAACTAGAAAACTCTTAGAAGAAAACATAGGGATAAATCTTCATAACCTTGGATTTAGCAAAGAATTCTTAGATATGACACCCAAAGCACAGCAAAAGAAGAAATATAGTAGAATTAGACTTTATCAAAATTAAAAATTTTTGTGCTTCAAAGGACACCATTAAGAAAGTGAAAGGACAACCCACACAATGGGAGGGAATATTTGCAAATCATATATATGATAAGGGTTTTTATCTAGAACATACAAAGAAGTCTTAAAACTCAATAATAATAATCTTTTTTTAAAAAACAAATAGCTCAATTGAAAAATGGGTGAAGGATCTGAATAGACATTTCTCCAAAGAGATATACAAATGGCCTATTGGCCTACTGACATGAAAAGATGCACAGTATCATTAGTCATCAAGGAAATGCAAATCCAAACCACAGTGAGATACAACTTCATACCCACTAGGATGGCTAAAATCAAAGTCAGATAACAACAAGTGTTGACAAGGATGTGGCATAATTGAAGGCTTCATATACTGCTGGTGGGACTATAAAATGGTACAGCTACTTTGGGAAATGGTCTGGCAGTTCCTCAAAAGCTTAAACATAGAGTTATTATATGTCCCAGAAGTTCCACTTCTAGGTAGATACCCAAGAGAAATGAAAACCTATATCCACACAGAAACATGTACAGAAATGTTTATAACAGCATTATTCATAAAAGCCAAAAGGTGGAAACAACTCAAATGTCCATCGACAGCCAAATAGCTAAACAAAATGTGATATATACATATAGTGGAATACTATTCAGCCATAAAATGGAATGAAGAAGTATTGACACAAGGTACAACATGGTTGAACCTTGAAATCATTATGCTAAGTGAAAGAAGATAGTCACAAAAGACCACATTCTATATGATTTCATTCACATGCAAGTCCAGAATAGGCAAGTCTATATATAGAGAAAATAGATTAGTGGTTTGTTAGGGCCGGGGGTGAAGGCCAGGGGTGTGATAGCTAAAGAGTATGGGGTTTCTTTTTGAGGTGATGAAGATTTTCTAAAATTGATTATGATGATGGCTGCACATATTTGTGAATATACCAAAACCACTGAAGTCTGCACTCTAAATGGGTAAATTGTTTGGTACATGAATTATATCTCGAAGTGGGTTTTTTTTTAAATCTTAAAAAAAAACCCTATACGTCCTCTAAAACATTGGATTGGTTAGAATTTTAGAAAAGACATCCTCCAGGACCTGTAGATTATCATACTAAGTGAAGTAAGTCAGACAGACAGAGACAAGTATCATATGATATTACTTATATGCAGAATCTTTAAAAAAAAGATAAAAATGAACTTATTTACAAAACAGAAACAGACTTACAGACATAGAAAACAAACTTATGATTACAAAAGGGAAAAGGTCGGGGGGAGGGATAAATTGGGAGTTTGGGATTGACATATACACACTACTATATTTAAAATAGATAATCAACAAGGACCTACTGTATAGCACAGGGAACTCTGCTCAATAATCTATAATAATCTAAATGGAAAAAGAATTTGAAAAAGAATAGATATATGTATAACTGAGTCACTTTGCTGTACACTTGAAACTAACACAACATTGTAAATCAACTATAGTGCAATTGAAAATAAAAAATAAAATAAAATAAACAAAAACAAAGAAAGAGGGACTTCCCTGGTGGTGCAGTCGTTAAGAATCCGCCTGCCAATGCAGGGGACACAGGTTCAATCTCTGGTCCAGGAAGACCCCACATGCCGCGGAGCAACTAAGCCCATGCGCCACAACTACTGAGCCTGTGCTCTAGAGCCCATGAGCCACAACTACTGAGCCCATGTGCCACAACTACTGAAGCCCACACGCCTAAAGCCTGTGCTCCGCAACAAGAGAAGCCACAGCAACGAGAAGCCCGCGCACGGCAATGAAGAGTAGCCCCCGCTCACCACAACTAGAGAAAGCCCGCGCGCAGCAATGAAGACCCAATGCAGGAAAAAAAGAAAGGGAGGGAGGGAGGGAGGGAGGGAGGGAGGAAAGAAAAAAAAAAAGACATCCTCCACTGTAACTCTCTCATTTTACAAATGTAGACACTCTGGCCCAGAAAGTGTTGTTAACCGTACCCAGGTCACAGAGCACATAAGTAAGAGGGCCAGAACTAGAGCTGTGCTCCAACTGCCACAGATTGGAAGCTGCACTAAGCCTCTGACTCAATTTTTCCATTCTCAACCTGGGAGCTCCCCCTCATCCCTTATTCCCCAAACCCCACCCCTAGTGCATAAGAGAAGAGGATGTGCATAATGGTTCAGGAATTCCAGGGGAGGAGGAACACTGCTCCCTGTAGCATGGTTTGGGAAGTCATTCTTATTTCTGGTGAGTCTGATGGCCCCCGTCAGCCTGGGCCTCTGTCCTGGCTCTGCTAAGCCCCAGGATGAAAGCCCAGAGCCTGGGTCTTTCCATCAGCATCTCACAGACTCTCTGGGTTACTGCTTCTGGAGAATGGCTGTGATGGATTGGTGATGACTGGAAGCACTTTACAACCAGCGACGAATCATGCTTAATTCCTCTAGCGTTCATTAGTGTGACGTTAATCCTGATGGACTCATTTGGGGTATGAGGTGAGAGCACTATGCATGCCCAGTTCCCCTGAACAAGTCAGGCTGCTGAGTTTCATTCTGGACTAGCTGGGATACCCTTTTCTAAGAGCCACCCAGAGTTCTTCCTCAGGGGGTGGGGATGTGATTGGAAAGATGCTAGTGTCTCATTGTCCCACTAGGGACAGAGTGGAGGAGAGAGGCTTAGGACCCCTAGGTGTGGGTGGGAAGCCAACGCTGTCTGCAGTGAGCCGGCCACAGTCTGGGAAGCCTGTGCATACTGGGGAGCTGCAGGGCTTTGGTGACCAGACACCAGCCCGGACTTAAGCCATAGTGTGGGCTGCAGGACTCACAGCTTCCTGCTTGTATGATGCCCAGGCCCCCAAGGCCTCACTGCCCTGCTCTGGGGTTTGCAGGGGCTCCCCACTATCCACACGGCCCTGTCCAAGCTCCTCCAAGAGTCCTGGACCAGGCAACACCAACCTGGGATGGAATCATGCTGCACCTCTAACCCTGTGTGTAGTTGGAGCAAATTATTTCCACTCTCGGGACCCTGATTCTCTCCTTCTGAAAACGGAAATAGATGCTTGTTTGAGAGCAGGGACCAGGTAAGCAACGTAATGAGTGGAGTAGAGGGGACTGGGGAAACTGGGAAATGCAGGCTGTATCTAAAAGATTTTGAAAATTAACAAAATAATAATAATTAACACTCAATGGACCAAACAAAATATCCGCAATGTACATCATCTGGCCCGGGGCCACCAACCAGTTGGTGACCCCCACTCCAGACATTTCCCAAGGTCCCTTAAAACTGTGATGCTCTATGGTGCTAAAAACAATCTATCGCACGAGCCTCCCCCCACCTCCTGCCTCACTCCCTCCCTCACTCCCCTGCCACAGGCTGACTTGTTCACCATGACCCTCTGCGCCAAGCTTGCCACCAACTCTGTTTTTGCACACGTTGTCCACACCCCTTCTCTCTACCATCTCTCTCCAAACCCTCCCACCCTCCCAGTCCCCAGTCAAGGCTGACCTTGTCCTATTGACCTCCCATGGCCAGAGTAGCCTTTCCCTTTCCTGTTCCACACAGCTGTGCCCCTGCAGATGTGGCCTCCAGGGGCTGATTCATCACTGAAGCCTTCTGATAGCACTTGTGTGGACTGCCAGCAATGTGACGGCAGGGACCACGTGCTGGGGCATGCACCAAGATGGCATTGAGGCCCAAGGTGCTGCCCATCACTGTGGCAAGGAAGAGGAAGGGGCACCAAACTCCCATCAGGCAGCTTCCCGGTGTGAGACACGGGTCTGTGTGATCATCTACGTGAGCCCCCTTCACCCTCACAACAGTGTCTGTTCCGTGACTCCCATTTTACTTATGAGAAGACCAAGATCGTAAGAAGACCTAACAGAGACCAAAGGGGATAGTGGTTTAGATCAATATTTGCCTATGTTTTTTGGAAAAACAAAATGGTCACAAGCTCCTCTTCTCCACTAGAGTAAGGAAAGGGGTGGGAATGGAAGAACGGAATTCTCACTGGGGCAGCCAAAGTCATCAATATCCTGTTTAAGAGGGAGATATGGTTAACAAATTATGACATGTGAAAAAGGGAATGGAAACAACAGCATCCAACTCTCCTTAGCAATCCTTCTCCCACATCATCAAAACATTTTGGCATCTTTAAGATTAAGGCAGGAGACAGCCCCTGGCCTCTAATTGCTCTCAAAGACTGTAGCTAACATGTTATTAAATATGTAAATAATATGAAAGCCAGAAGAGAATTAATATTTCATATATAATGAAGTTAAGATGAATCCTCCTGTGTCTAATTTTCTGTTTTTAAATACATAATGCACTGTGGAGTCCAAAGTGATTCATCGTATTTTATATTGGTTAAAGATGTTCAAGGTTTTTCTAAAGCAGCTTCCTAAATGATTAACCTGAATATTATTATGACAAATAGGATTTGTTTTTTAAAAAATTAATTCTATAGTTAATCAGAATGAAAAGCATGGAGTTCTTTGTTGGTGAGCCTACTTTAATGGGGAAAAGGAACTGAGATAGGGGTTACAAATACTAATGCCTACAGGGGCCTGGCAAGTAGATGAATGAGGCCAGCTGGGTGGCAATAGGGAGAGGTGGGGACTGCAGCAAACTGTGAGAGCCCAAGCCCCATCTGGAGGAAGAACCACAGTTGCCCATCAGAAATAGGAGCCAGAAGTTCAGATTTTTTATGTGAAACTTACTGATTTATCAAGTTGGTTCCTAATTCAAATATTTTTAAACATCATGGATTCAAAAGAAGATGATCTGGGGGTTACCAGATTGCCACCTCCAGACTGAGACATGTAGCTTGAGGGAAAGTTGCCACCAAATCCAGGTCCTTTAGGTTCAGTGGAAAGAGTTTGCTCTCACCTTGCCTAGATGGTGAACTAGTGAATATAAAATCTGATTAGCCAGGCTTTGGAGAGGGCACTTTGGCAAGATGTGGAGAAAGAGTAAATCCTTCAACCTACCAGTTCTACTTCTAAGAATTCATCCTAAAGAAATAATTAAGAATTGGCCAAACAACAAGGTACTACTGTATAGCACAGGGAACTACATTCAATATCTTGTAATAAACTACAATGGAAAAGAATATGAAAAAGAAATACATATATACATACACATATATGTGTATAAATATATATATATATATATATATACACATATATGTATAACTGAATCACTTTGCTTACACCAGAAACTAACACAATACTGTAAATAAACTATACATCAATTTTTTACAAAAAGAATTGGCCAAAACTCCAACTATAATCATGTTCTTCATAGTACTGTTTATAATAGCAATGTTGTTGCTAAAAAAAAAAAAAGGAACCAACCTTAAGGTCCAACACTCATATGTGATTACTGAATTATATTATGGTGCACCTAAGAACATTACATTACAAATATGCAGTATTTGACAAATATGAATAGGCATTCAAAAAAAAATTTAAAAAGCATGGCTAAAATATATTTTAGTATAATCATAATATTGTTTTTTAAAATGGACATACATTTAATCTGCCCAGGGAAAATGTGGGAAGGTGACAGACCATGCAATCAGCAATGGTCATCTCTGGGTGGGTGGTGTAATTGCTAGGTGAATTCCATCTGTTTCTGTTTGCTTGTCTATATTTTATGAATGATTTCAACTGAACATTCAGTGCTTCTATATAAAATCAATAAAAGCAATAAACTCTGTATGACACGGTATGATGTAAAGAACACTGGCCTTTGGAAGTTCCCCCATCTATATCCCCATCTTCACTCTGTTGATGACTCTGTGTGGACCAATGAGGGCTTTCACTTCCTGAACGTTACAGTCCTTATCTATGTAATGAATGGTTGAGCTACATCATTTCCAAGGTCCCTCTATAATTTGAGACCACAGTCAAGGGACTTTGGGGACATGGCATCTCACCTATCTATTTCTTCACAAGAATGATGGACTGCTAGATGGATGCCAAGACTTGGCCTGGGCTGTGGACCTGACACTGTTTTCTATGAACACCCAGGTGGGAGACAGACAGGTATAAGTAAGCATCATTCACCTGTACCTTAGCACGCTGTGTTTATACACAGGATTCTATAGAAACACAGAGGAGGGGCACCTACTTTTAGGACTAGTCAGAGAAGATTTCCCAAAAGAAATGATACTTGAGCTGAGTCATAAAAGATGAGCAGGAATTAGCCATTCAGATAAGGAGACAGAGAAAGGCCTTCCAGGTAAAAGAAAGAGTGCGTACAAAGGTAGAGGTGAGGGTGGGGTGCTGAGGTGGGGGAGAAGAGGAAGGGGCTGATCAAAAAGGTGCTCTGTTCCCTGCTTACGAGTTTGGATTTTAAACTGGGGTGAAGGGAGCCTTAAAGGTTTTAAGAATGAAGGAATTCGGGCTTCCCTGGTGGCTCAGTGGTTGAGAGTCCGCCTGCCGATGCAGGGGACGCGGGTTCATGCCCCGGTCCGGGAGGATCCCACATGCCGCGGAGCGGCTGGTCCCGTGAGCCATGGCCGCTGAGCCTGCGCGTCCGGAGCCTGTGCTCCACAACGGGAGAGGCCACAACAGTGAGAGGCCCGTGTACCGCAAAAAAAAAAAAAAAAAAGAATGAAGGAATTCATATGGCCAGATATTTAGAAATTCCCGTGGCAGCAGAAAGATGGATTGGAGGGAACAGGCACAAAAGAGTCTGTTGTAATGGTCCAGGTTGGAAACGGTGGTGATGGAAGGGTTAGATTTCAGGACCCACTGTGTCGGGGAGGCAGAGGAAAGAAGCTAAGACGACTCCCAGGCTTCTGGCTTTGATGATTAGTGGATGGGTATGCCATTCACCTGGAAAGGAATTACTGGAGAAAATGCAAATTTGGGGGAAAATCCCACATTAAGTTGTAGGAGTTTATGAAACATCCAAGTGGATGTGTCAACTAGGCAAATGGATGAAAGTAGCTGGAATTCAAAAAAGGTCTAGCTTTGGGATTCATCAAAAGATTGGTTACAGTAAATATGAGGGATGACACGGCCTAAGAGGAGAGAAAAGTGAGCTGTGCCCAGAGCCCGGAAACCATAAGCACAGAGGGACCAGCTGGAGAAAGAGGATGAAGATGAAGGAGGCTGAGAAGGAGGAGTCAGAGAGGCCAGAGGAGAGTGTGGCAGCAAGGAAGCCCCAGGGGAAGATCATTCCAGGAAGAGGAAATGGGTGTCCAATGCTTCTGCAAGGTCACGTAAGATGAAGCCACTGGTGGCTTAGGGGAGGAAGTGGCGTCCGTGGGGAAGGGAAGAAACTCTCTCAAGAAGACTGGAAGTGTGTGAGATGCGGTGGATGGGCAGGTGTGAGTAACAGGAGGTAATGCATGTGCAAGCAACCAGCAAGGGCTGTGTGCCGCCCAGGGCCAGGCACAGAGCTGGGCTCCAGGAAAAGGGACTGGCTTTCTCCCTCTGCTGAGTTCCTGCGTAAAAGCACACTCCTCTGTTTCCTGAAATTGTGCCACTGAATCGGGATCACAGGGCAGCAATTCCATCAGGATGCCATCGGGGGTCATGGAAGGAAAAGGGGCCGCGCTGCCAGTTTTCCAGCAGCCTGAGTAAGTGACCTCATCTGGCCTTTCAGGACACGCTTCCCAGCCTTCCAAGAGCACTCACAGCTGGGAAGACAGCAACGGAAAAGGAGCCCTCCTACAAAACAGTGAAGGGTTTTCCATGTGTGGGAAAGCGGGTCAGGGAAAGTGAAGGACAGAAACCCAGGTCCTGAAGGCCGGTGGGGCAGCGGCCCCCTCTCTCCTGCCCTCAGCATTCTCTGCCTCATCTTCTAAATTGGCTCTTACCACCCAGGGGCATCTTTCTTGAGAACAGCGGGCTTCCCTGGCATCCTGCCTAGGTAGTCTCAGAACAAGACCTTCAGGAAATCTGAGACAGCTGCTGTTCCAGGCTTCTCCCATTCTGTCCTGATGCTCCTTCAGCCTCTGCTGGAATAGGGCACCCCTGGAGCAGTGGGAAGAGCTCTCAACCTGGAGTTTCCTAGGCCGGAAATAAACCCATGGCTCATGTATGGTAGCCAACAATGCTGTTCATCAAACACTTCCAGCTCTCCATCTTCCGGACGCACACTAAGATCGCCCACCCTGGCCCCTGAGCTTGGCTGGGGTCATGTAACTAATGAGTCAATGAGTTGTGAGCAGAAATAAGATGTGCGACTTCCAGGCCAAGCACTTCCTCTCCAGTGTGAGCCCCCCATGGAAGGTCTCTCTTCCCTCTGCCGTGGGATCCAGTAATGCATCAGATGATGGCTGCTTTGACAGTCTAGGTCCCAGAGCGAGGGTGACGAGAAAGCAGAGTCCCAGCCGACCCCAGATGGCTTTGTAACATGAGCATGAACTAAACCTTTGTTGTCTGGAGCCACAGCGGGGTGTTACAGCGGCAAAACCTAGCCTATCCTGATTGACACAGCTTGGCTCCAGGCAACCCTGGACAAGTGGCCTCCCTGCTCTGAGGCCGGCATCCTCACCTGCAAAACTGGGAAGTAACCACCAATCTCCCTGGGACATTGGTGAGGATTAGAGGAGGGGGAGCACACAGATGCACGGAGCAGGCCCTCATGCATGACAGGTGCGCATTAAAGGAGCTCAACGCCTCCCTGACAGAACTCAGTGCCTCTGGAGCAAGCCAACTCCAGGATCCGTGGAATTCTGACAGCTACACAATCTGTCCTCAGGCTTCCCCTCAGCCCTCCCAGAACATGCTTGCTCTGTCTTCCTTCTGACAGCCATTCAGAGAATTGAGAAATGTGGGGTGCGTGTGTGTGTGTGAGAGAGAGAGAGAGAGAGACAGACAGACAGAGACAGAGAGAGACTCAGAGTTGGAGCTACCGTCTGTCAGGCTGTCACATTCCAGCGCCTGTGCTGGGACTTTCACACTCCTTATCAATCAATAACCCTCCTTCCGAGTGTGTGGTGGTCCCACTGCAGGGAAAGAGGAATGCACTACTGATTGTCTGCCCCGCCTGCCCCATCCATTCGCCACCCTCCACTGCCCTGCTCTGGCCTGGGAGGTGGGCCCTACTGACTGCACCAGCCGCCCTGTGCCATCTGGAAGGAGTCTGGAGGGAGAGGAGAGAGGGTGGGTATTTCTCCCCCACTCCCTTCTTGCTCAGGCCGTCTCCCGGCCATCACTCCAGGCAACCCTCCTCTGTGAGTCCAGCCCTCACAGCCCTCTACTGGCACTGTCTCCCAACCCCCGGTCCCTTCAGCCTCGGGGACGGTCATGACGTCCGCTGCCACTAGTCGCTGAGAGCATCATCATCTCTCGTGTGTTCCCCTAACGCTGCCGACAGCACAGTTCTCTCTTCACTGGAACCATCTGGGGTGAATGCTGTTTCCTGACAGAGCCCTGAATTCACACCCAGGCCTCTAACGCCAGGCCCTGACTCTCCTATGACCCCACCACACCTCTCGGAGCCCCTATGCCTCCCCTTGGCACCGACACCTCCCTGCACCCTTCTTCTGCACATGACAGTCTGGAGGCCCCTCACCTCCACCCCGCTCCCCCAGCATATCAAATGGGGAAGGAGGAGGCCCAGCAGCAGCCGAGGGCACAGCCTCTGCTCCATGAACCCCCGCTGAGTTGCTCCTCCTGGCTCCCTCCCTGGCCCATGCCCAGACTGGCGAGGTGCCGTGGGGCGCTTCCTCCACTCCGGCTGACCTTGGTGCTCCGGGGTGCCAGGATGCCGGCCCGGCGGTGGCAGGCTGAGAAGGACCTGTGGACACAGATTTTTGGGAACCCTCAGAGCCAAGACAGCCTAGGGCCGGGGCGCCCAGCCCTTCTCAGTTTGGGCTTCCTTTGTTTCACTCCGGTTTCTGCTGTAGCAAGTGTGTCAGATCCTTGTCACCCTTAAACCAACAGCGCTCATGGAGCAATGGCCCCCAGTGACCATCAATTACCACAGGCCTGTCACCTTTGAAAACATCGCCAGGCCGGCAGCATCTGCCCTGGCCACCTGCGCCCTGCAGCTGAGCAAACACGGAGTGACCAGAACTGGCCAGGGTCAGCCAGGAGTGGCTTTGTCTTCCTCACCCTCCATGGCTGATCCCTAAACCAAGGCAACAGAAAGCTGGCATCCTTGTGAGAAAGGCCCAAAACACTTCCAGGAAAGCAGGTCTCTGAGCAACTCTTGGAGTAAAGGAAACAGTTACTTCGGGAAGAGATTTCTGGGTCGGGCGGGTTTCCGTCACTGTCAGCCATGGGGTCCAGAGCAAGTCCCTCCACTTCCGAGACTTGTCCTCACCCCCATGTCACTGCTAAGGAAGGAAGTCCTGACTCTGAGGCTGGTGTAAGGTACACATGCAATAAACAAAATAATGCAAACATTTCCAGAAAGCCTCCTGTGTGCCCAGCCCTGGGCTAAGCACTTTAATTCTACCATGTCATTCCTCTGCCATCCTATGAGGTTTCATGTAGTGATACCTCCATTGGGCAGGGGAAACCAAGGCTCAGTGTGGTTAAGTAACTCATCCAAGGTTACACAGCTAAAAAGAATAAAGCTGAGATCCGAACCCTGGAATCTCTGATCCTAGAGCTCTCATGCTTTATTTTTTCATTTATTATTTTTTTTTAAATTTTGGATCTCTATGGCTTTCCTTTTTAATTTTTAAGTATGGAAATTTTCAAACATACACAAAAGTAAAAAGAGGAATACAATGGAGCCCCATTGCCCATCACCCAGTTTCAACAATTATCAACATCCTGCTGTTTCTGGTTCACCTATCCCTAACCCCATAACTTGTTTTTTTTTTCTTTTGGAGAATCTTAAAACAAATGCCAGGCATGGGATTTCATCAGTAAATAGCTGAGTGAACATCTGCAGAGCCCTTATTCCTCATCATCACTTGACCACCTTGATTACAACTTCGTAAAGGACAGTGAACAATTCAAAAGGCTGGGCTCCTTCTTGAAAGGCAGGGTAGACAGGGCAGGGGCCAAGTCAGACCTGGGCTCAAATCCCAGCCTTGTTACTGTGTCTCTGTAGACCTCTCTGACCATCCAACTCTTCTGTAAAATGGAGATTGTAATTGGAACTTCAGTGACTTGTCATCTAAATGAGATAATGACTGTTGGTGGCCAGGAAATGGGATGGGCTCAGAACACTGGGTTCCCCTACCTAGGCCCAACATATTCATTTCCTAAGGGTGCCACAACAAAGTACCACAAACTCGGTGCCTTAAAACAAGAGAAATTCATTCTCTCACAATTTGGAAGCTAGAAGTCCAAAATCAAGGTACTGGCAGGGTCATGCTCTCACCGAAGGCTCTAGAGAAAGATTTATTACAAGCCTCTCTCTTAGCCTCTGGTGGTTGTTGGCAATCCTTGGCATTCCTTGGCTTGTGGCAGCATAATTTCAGTCTCTGTGTCCCTCTTCACATGGCCTTCCCCTCTGTGTGTGTGTTTGTATTCAAATTCCCCTTTTCTTTAAAGATGCTAGTCATTGGATTAGGGTCCACCCTACTACACTGTAACCTCGTCTTAACCTGACCACATCTGCACATAAGGTCACATCTGCAGGTTCTGGGTGGCCGTGAGTGGGAGCGGCAGGGACACAGTGCAGCTCAGGACACTCAAGCTGCCGTCTGCTGCCCAGGGCTGGGCGTGGCTGCCCAGCAGGTCCAGGAAGCAGCTGCTTCTGCTGCTCACCTGAGGCTGAAGAAGTCGACTCCTGGGAAAGGAAAGAAGATTCTCCCTGATACCATTTGCCCTACACCAACCATCCTGGCTCCTAGTTGCTCAGAAAGCAAGCGCTGAGCCCTGGCACTTTGGAGAAGGAAACCCATCCCGCAGGATGTCCACCTGCCGCCTGCTCCCTGCTGCACGCAGAACAAAATCCTGCTCTCTGGCCCTGCCACCCTGGCTGGGCTCACCCCAGCCCGCCCTTTGCTCCCTGCCACCCACCTACGACCTTCCTCAGTCAGTGACGTTCCTTGGGTGCCTGAATGCACTAAGGATGTCTGCCTCTGCACCCTCATTCATGCTCTCTGTCTCTGTGACCCTTTGCCTGGGTAATTCCGATCACACCTGGGTCTCATTTTCACCATCAGCCCCCATCCTGAAGCCTTCCTGACCCCTCGTGCTAGTCTCTCTTGCAGCGCCCTGCTCTTCCCCTCCAAAGCACTGAGAACAGTATATATTTATTTCATGGTCTGATTACTTGTGTCCTGACGAGATGTGTTTCATCTGCCTTTGTATCCCCAGGACTCAGCACAAGGTCTGCACCTAGCAGGTGCTCAATAAATACATGTTGACTAAATCAATAATGAGGTTACCTCTTCAGAACCATCTAATTGTGCAAGGAGAGAGTTCAGATCAAAGAGAGAGGGGCTTCTTCTCCTCCTGAAGAGATAGATCCTCCATCTGGAGGCCATTAGCACTCCCTTGTTATAAAGCTCCACCTCCCTGTGGCCTCCACACGGCTCTAAGCTTGACCTCCGGCATCACACGGAGCCCGCACGCCTCTGCCCATCTCCTCCTTTCCCTCAGGTGATACTGGCTCGCACGGTCCTCCACGTGGGTCTCCTCTTTCCCCAGCAGGGTGGCCCCATGCATCAGGGTCGAGGCCTCAGCCCCCTCTCCACTGCTCCATCTCATCCAAGCCCCTCCTCAGGTTCTACCTCCAGGTCTAAGACCTCAAGGGGAGGCATTCCAGGCTGTCAAGGATGCAGGATGCCTCAACCTGAGCCACCACCCCTGGCTGGCCCGGCGCTTATCTCAGGCTGGCCTCCCATTGCTGATGTGTAGGGTGCGTGGTTAGAAGCCCTGGATCCGAATCATGAAGTTAGCCGTAGGGTTGGCCCTAGACATGAAGATGAGTGGGAGGTGCCCGTGGCCCATGCAGCCGAGGCGTGGGGGCCACGTCACCCTGTGACCCGCCCGCACGCAGCATAGGACAGCCTCGCCTCCCCTGCACCCAGCGTTACACTCGATTGATGTTGCTGACTTGGCCGCCGCACAACACAAGAGCTCACGGGAACCATTAGCTAGAACCCTCAAGAGAGAAGGCAAAGAAGCGCCTATCCCTGAGGACAGACTCTGTCCTTTATGATCCAGGTTAGACCAGCAGGGCCTGGCCCGGGCCGAGTTCTACGTTCCTGGGGGAAAGGCCTGCACTCTGATGACTAGGAAGAACCTAGGGGTGTGATCACCCAAACTCAAGGCATGAAAGGGAACTGCCTGCTAGAAACCACGAGCTGGAAAACACAGGTAGCAACATTAGATGTAGCTACCTGCCGGCAGGCAAGTGAGGGATACTCCTGAGACTCCTGACACCTCGACTGGGGAATCATCTTGGCCAAGTTTCCCAGCAAGGCAGGCTGAGAACCAGGTCTGGCGAGCCCTGGGCTAACTGGCCCCCTGCTCCTGCAGGAAAAGGCACCGGGATCCCACACCAAGCAGGAGGCAGGACAAGCAGAGGAACAGGCAGCACCTTGGTCACACCTGTGCTGCCTCCCTGGAAAGGGTCCCCACCTCCTCTAACCCGACAAGCCCACTTCCCCGTGCTCTGAAGGCTGCCCCCGGTGCTCCTCTCTTCCAGCAAATGAAGGTGACCACTGCATGTTAAGAATCTAAAAATCCAAGGAAACAACAAAGAGATCCAGACTTTGGCCCATGCTTAAATAAACAGAACCAGACCTTGCATCCTGGCCTGCACTGTTTCCCTCTTCCCTGGTGACGGCATCTCCAGCCCAGCTCTCTTGCCTTGAGTGTGCCGTGGCTGGCACTGGAAAACCTGGGCTGTTTTGGAAAAGACCCAGCCCTCCCCAGCTGCACCCCTTGGGGCAGATGTGGACGAGTCAGAGCAGGCGTCACGGAAATGTCCCTTCCGCCAGCTGTGCCCCTCCTGCTCACCCCCACGCAGCAGGTCCCTTCTCCCCAGTGTCGCCTGTCTGAAATGGGAGGCCAGCCCTGGAACTTCTCAGTCAGAGAGAATTCCCACTGCTCCAGTGTTGTTTAATTTCTTCTTTCTCTCTCTGTCTCCACTATGAGTAATAACTGGCTCCGATGCCTGCATGAGTCAGCCTTGCTAGAGGCCCAATTAGCTCACCCACATGCACCCATTAACTCTCCCCTGGACCCCGGCTATCAGGCAGCAGGCACCTCTCTTCATGAGCCTGGAGCCGGGCACATTCAGAGGCTCCTCCCTCTGCAGCCATACACATCCACCCATCCCCCTCACCTCCTGCCACTTCCCAGATCCGGCCTCAACACCTCTCAGGACTTGTTCCCACCTTCTAACAGGTCTCCCTGCCTCTGAGAGCAGGTCTGTCCCCTCCCCAGCTGCTTGCAGGGTGACTGTCTGAAACCAGACCTACTCAGGTCACTACCATGCTCAAGAACCTTCCATGGCTCCCCATTGCCCTAAAAAGATAAAATTCACTCTCACTGGACTTGCACTTAACGCCTTCTCTAGAGTCTGGCCTCTTCGCCCTCTACAGCCCTCCCCAGAGCTCTTCTTCCCTGAACTAAACACCTAGCCCCACCCCCAGGCTCTGCACTTTTGCTATGGCCAGTCTACCTCCTGTGAATATACTCTCTTAACAGGTTAATCCAGCCCCTCCCTGCTCAGGCCTGGTTCCCACCCTCCCTCCTCCTGAAAGCCTCCCTCCACTGGCTCTTTCAAGGGCAACTCCAGTCCCTCCAGAAATTCTGTTTCATCTCTGTCACTCTGCCACAGGCACGTTCCAACTGCACTTTCATCTAACTATTTTTTATAGGCCTAATCGTCTTCTCAACAACATTGTAACCTCTTAGAATAAACCTAAGTAACCAACAATGGGGGACTGTTTAAATAAATTACAGAATATCCACATGATAGACGGCTAAGTAACCACTAAAAATAAGTGGTGGGAAGAAAGACTGATATGAAAAGATAATGATTATACATTAATCTTGGGGGAAAAGGGTTACAAAACCAGATGCACCCGGAGTGCCCATTTTTGTTTCCGACATACGCTTGCATAGGAAAAGAATCTGAAAGGTTCTACCACAAAATGCTGATCACTGTTTTTTTTTCACTTGCGTAGTGGGATTATGAGTAATTTTTATTTCAACTTCTTCTTACTTGTATTTTCAATAGTCAATGTGTATAACCGTATAATAAAAAAACAATAAAACATGTATTTTAAAGATTGGTTGGTTATATATTTTAAAGCATTTTGGAACAAGGCAGGCTAGTTCTTCACCGTTCTCTAATGTTCATCACAGGACTGGCCTGCAGAGAACACACACACAGTGTGTGTGTGTGTGTGTGTGTGTGTGTGTGAGAGAGAGAGAGAGAGAGAGAGAGAGAGAGAGAGAGAGAGAGAGAGAGAGAGAGAGAGAGAG
>NW_021703781.1:27762473-27914007 GCF_005190385.1 Monodon monoceros | reverse complement strand
GAGAGAGAGAGAGAGAGAGAGAGAGAGAGAGAGAGAGAGAGAGAGAGGATGAAAGGCTATGAAGATCTACACCTTTCCGTGCTCATCACTCCCAACCCCTTCCTTCCCCATAGGAGGAAGCTGCTGCTGAGAATTCCTTGGGACACGGCCCTCTGCAGGGCGGCCTTCACCCCAGTGCCCAATCCACACTGCTCAGTAGTGCCTCCTGGCTTTGGAAAAGCTACTTCCCTCCCCCACACTTTCCTTTAGGTTCTTCATCTGTAAAATGGGGGAAAGGACAGTACCAGCCTCTTTTCAGCACCAAAAGAAGCAGCACAAGCAAATTACAGCTCAGGACACAGTAAACATGCAATAAACGTTTGCTGTTGTTGCTGTTGTTACTATAACATAGGCATGTGGCCATTACAATCCTGTAAGTAGGCACTATCACCACCCCCATGTCACACTTAAGGAAAGTAAGAGGATTGGAGAATTTCACACACACACACACACACACACACACACACCAACAACAAAACCCAAAAACCTGCTCAAGGCACCGTATCTAGGAGATGGAAGGGCAGAATTCAAATTCGGGTCTGTTCCCTCCATAGCCCCGTGCTTCCAACACTAACTGCTCTGATACTGAGGTATGACGTGACCCAAGGTCACACAACTAGTTGGGGCAGAGCTGGGATTAAACCCAACATATACTTCAGAAAGTCATGGATCATCATACATCTTTTGTTTTTGTTTTGTTTTGTTTTTGTTTGTTTTTTTAATAGAACTTTATTGGAGTATAATTGCTTCACAATACTGTTAGTTTCTGTTGTACACCAAAGTAAATCAGCCATATGCGTACACATGTCCCCATATCCGCTCCCTCTTGAGCCTCCCTCCCATCCTCCCTATCCCACCCCTCTAGGTCATCGCAAAGCACCGGAGCCGATCACCCTGTGCTACGCTGCTGCTTCCCACCAGCCAACTATTTTACATTCGGTAGTGTATACATACGTCGATGCTACTCTCCTTCGCCCCAGCTTCCCCCTCCCACCCCGTGTCCTCAAGTCCATTCTCTATGTCTACCTCTTTATTCCTGCCCTGCAACTAGGTTCATCAGTACCTTTTTTTTTTTTAGATTCCATATATATGCGTTAGCATGCGGTATTGTTTTTCTCTTTCTGACTTACTTCACTCTGTATGACAGACTCTAGGTCCATCCACCTCACTACAAATAACTCAATTTCGTTCCTTTTTATGGCTGAGTAATATTCCATTGTATATATGTGCCACATCTTCTTTATCCATTCATCTGTCGATGGACATTTAAGTTGATTCCATGTCCTGGCTATTGTAAATAGAGCTGCAATGAACATTGTGGTACATGACTCTTTCTGAATTACGGTTTTCTCAGGGTATATGCCCAGTAGTCGGATTGCTGGATCATATGGTAGTTCTATTTTTAGTTTTTGAAGGAAACTCCATACAGTTTTCCATGGTGGTTGTATCAATTTACATTCCCACCAACAGTGCAGGAGGGTTCCCTTTCCACCACACCCTTTCCAGCATTTATTGTTTCTAGATTTTTTGATAATGGCCATTCTGACCCACGTGAGGTGATACCTCATTGTAGTTTTGGTTTGCATTTCTCTAATAATTAGTGATGTTGAGCAGCTTTTCATGTGCCTCTTGGCCATCTGTATGTCTTTCTTGGTGAAATGTTTATTTAGGTCTTCCGCCCATTTTTTAATTGGATTGTTTGCTTTTTTGATATTGAGCTCCATGAGCTGTTTGTATATTTTGGAGATTAATCCTTTGTCTGTTGTTTCATTTGCAAATATTTTCTCCCATTCTGAGGGTTGTCTTTTTGTCTTGTTTATGGTTTCCTTTGCTGTGCAAATGCTTTTAAGTTTAATTAAGTCCCATTTGTTTATTTTTGGTTTTATTTCTGTTACTCTAGGAGGTGGGTCAAAAAAGATCTTGCTGTGATTTATGTCAAGGAGTGTTTTTCCTATGTTTTCCTCTAAGAGTTTTATAGTCTTACATTTAGGTCTTTAATCCATTTGGAGTTTGTTTTTGTGTATGGTGTTAGGGAGTGTTCTAATTTCACTCTTTTACGTGTAGCTGTCCAGTTTTCCCAGCACCACTTATTGAAGAGGCTGTCTTTTCTCCATTGTATGTTCTTGCCTCTTGTCGTAATTAGGTAACCATATGTGCGTGGGTTTATCTCTGGGCATTCTATCCTGTACCATTGATCTATACTTCTGTTTTTGTGCCAGTACTATACTGTCTTGATTACTGTACCTTTGTGGTATAGTTTGCAGTTGGGGAGCCTGATTCCTCCAACTCCATTTTTCTTTCTCAAGATTACTTTGGCTATTTGGGGTCTTTTATGTTTCCATACGAATTGCAAGATTTTTCTGTTCTAATTCTGTGAAGAATGCCATTGGTAGTTTGATAGGGATTGCATCGAATTTGTACATTGCTTTGGGTAGTATAGTCATTTTCACAATATTGATTCTTCCAATCCAAGAACATGGTATATCTCTCCATCTGTTTATGTCAGCTTTGATTTCTTTCATAGTTTTATAGTTTTCTGAGTACAAGTCTTTCGCCTCCTTAGGCAGGTTTATTCCTAGGTATTTTATTCTTTCTGTTGCAATGGTAAATGGGAGTGTTTCCTTAATTTCTCTTTCTGATTTTTCATTGTTGGTTTATAGGAATGCCAGAGATTTCTGTGCATTAATTTTGTATCCTGCAACCTTATCAAATTCATTGATTAGTTCTAGTAGTTTTCTGGTGGCATCTTTAGGATTTTCTATGTATAGTATCATGTCATCTGCAAACAGTGACAGTTTTACTTCTTTTCCAATTTGCATTCCTTTTATTTCTTTTTCTTCTCTGATTGCCGTGGCTAGGACTTCCAAAACTATGTTGAATAAGAGTGGCGAGAGTGGACATCCTTGTCTTGTTCCTGATCTTAGTGGAAATGCTTTCAGTTTTTCACCATTGAGTATGATGTTTGCTATGGGTTTGTCATATATGGCCTTTATTATGTTGAGGCAGGTTCCCTCTGTGCCCATTTTCTGGAGAGATTTATCATAAATGGGTTTTGAATTTTGTCAAAAGCTTTTTCTGCATCTATTGAGATGATCATACGGTTTTTATTCCTTAATTTGTTAATGTCACGTATCACATTGATTGATTTGCGTGTATTGAAGAATGCTTGCATCCCTGGGATAAATCTCACTTGATCATGGTGTATGATCCTTTTAATGTGTTTTTGGATTCTGTTTGCTAGTATTTTGTTCAGGATTTTTGCATCTACGTTTATCAGTGATATTGGTCTATAATTTTCTTTTCTTGTGATATCTTTTTCTGGTTTTGGTATCAGGGTGATGGTGGCTCCACAGAATGAATTTGGGAGTGTTTCTCCCTCTGCAATTTTTTGGAAGAGTTTGAGGAGGATCGGTGTTAGGTCTTCTCTAAATGTTCGATAGAATTCACCTGTGAAGCCACCTGGTCCTGGACTTTTGTTTGTTGGAAGATTTTTAATTATGGTTTCAATTTCATTACTTGTGATAGGTCTGTTTATATTTTCTAATTCTTCCTGGTTCAGTCTTGGAAAATCGTATCTTTCCAAGAATTTGTCCATTTCTTCGTGGTTGTCCATTTTATTGGCATCTAGCTGTTTGTAGTAGTCTCTTATAATCCTTTGTATTTCTGCAGCGTCAGAAATATGTTGTATTAAGCCCAACATATACTTCAGAAAGTCATGGACCTTCATACATCTTTTAAAGCGTTAACAAAATAATCATTGCCACCCTTTTTGTGGAAAGCTGCTCTTTCAAAAACATGGCTGCCAAGGGCTGATTCTGGATTTTCCAGAAATGAGTTTGAACTGGGCCAGATCCCCAAGGGTTGGCTGAAAGGCTGGTGAGCACCATGCTTCAGACGGGGCTCAAGGAAGCACTCCTTTGGGAACCATGGAGCCAAGGGACAAGCAATGCCAGGGCTGGACTCTACAAGACACTGCAGGCTGCCCCCGCAGTGCCACCTGTTTCTCAGGAGGTCTGCACACAGTTCAGGGTCCATGCAGCCTGCAGGAAGTAAGGAGCCCTCCATGTCAATGGGAAAGTGCACGCAGGCTGCCTTTTCAGGCTGGTAGAGGGGCTATGTCTTTATTCAAGAGTCCATCAATGACCACCATGAGAGAACGGTCTTGCTCTGCCACAATGACCTACTTCTGCCCTCAGTTTCTGGCTGCATCAGTCATGGCCAGTCCAGGTTGGTTAGAACATCGGGTTGACTCTGCCGCTGGACCTTTTGGGGCAAGAGAAGGAGCAAATAAGATACCCCTGGGCTTCCCTGGTGGCACAGTGGTTGACAGTCCGCCTGCCGATGCAGGGGACACAGGTTCGTGCCCCAGTCCGGGAAGATCCCACGTGCCGCGGAGCAGCTAGGTCCGTGAGCCATGGTCGCTGAGCCTGCGCGTCCAGAGCCTGTGCTCCGCAATGGGAGAGGCCACAACAGTGAGAGGCCTGCGTACCGCAAAAAAAAAAAAAAAGTTACCCCTGAGATCTCCTGTGTGAGAAACTGTGAAACAGTGAAACTTGCTTTCCAGCCCCCAGTCACTTCTTGGGACACAGCACTGTTCCCCCCTGCTGCCTACCCCTGCTCTGTCTCCCCAGCTCATTTCTGAAAACCACAGCACAATAGAGTCACACACACACTGTGTGAGCCCAGCCACCAGGGGTCCAGGTCCATGGCCTGGATCCACTCTTGAAGCTTTCTCTCTCACCATTAACTGTAAGCCTGCCAAATAAATTTCACAGCAACCAGGAGGCGAATGGATACATACAGTCACGTGTTCCTGAAATACTCTGCTATCATTCAGGATGCTATACTAGGTATAGGGAGGAAACCTTTCATTTGTCAGACTTTGATTGAGCACCTGATGGGTACAAGACACCAGGAGCAGCCATTCTTGTCCTGTCTGGAAACCTCACCAGGAGGAAGTCAGATGCCACCTCCATCAGTCTTGATACTTCTTGGAGCTACCCTCGGTTGTGAGAACAATGCCCACAGGGGTGTGAACTGCCCACACAACATTAAAGATTCCCACTTGTTAAAATAAAAACTGTGATTTGAGAAGTAAGCTTCGGCACACAGGACATGGGTAACACGTCTTACAATCTGATACACTCAGCATCTTTGCATCTCCTTCTGATGACCAAGTCACCACATTATCATCCTCTCCTGTTTCTCTCACGAAGACAGGAATGTCCTTGTGGGGCAAGTAATTGCTGTTCGCTCCACACTGAACAGCCCAGGGTGCCTGAGTTTCTTC
Source organism: Monodon monoceros (assembly GCF_005190385.1). NCBI lineage: Eukaryota > Metazoa > Chordata > Mammalia > Artiodactyla > Monodontidae > Monodon > Monodon monoceros. The sequence continues at coordinate 27,908,678 of NW_021703781.1, read as the reverse complement.
TGTCTCCCCTCACGGTCTGACTCTGCTATTCTGACAGGTTTTCTGATGCCCCAACAAGGAACCAAAGTACATAATCCCCGCCATCTTCTGGTCATACAAGTCCTATAGTCATCATTCACTCATTCATTCATTCATGCATTCATTCATTTACTCATTCAACAAAGGTTCTCTGGGCACCTGCTGTGTACCAGGTTCTAAGGTCTCTGCATAAGAGGTCAGAAATGAATTAAGCCTGTCCCTACTTTCTTCCAGACATGTTTGCTGACCTGCGGAAAACCCACCTAACCTCTCAGACCCTCGGTCTCTTCTTCCACCAAGGTGAAGAATTAGGGTTGGAACAGTCTTTAGAGATGATCTAATTCAAGGGTCAGCAAAATACAGTCCTCTAGCCAAATCTAGCCTTCCATCTGTTTTTGTACAGACTGGAAGCTAAATATGGTTTTCACATTTTTAAATGGTTGAGGGAAAAAAGGAATGTTTCATGACACATGAAAATTGTATGAAATTCAAATTCCAGTGCCATGCTCATTCATTTACCTATCGTCTGTGGCTGCCTGCCTCGCTGCCACAGCAGAACTGAGGACTTGCAAGAGAAATCGTATGGCTCACAAAGCCAAAATCACTTTCTTTATAGAAAAAGTTTGCTGGCCCTGCTCTAGTCTGGTGTTACACGATTCATCCAACTCCACCTCCTCCCAAAGCACCAGCTCACCCCAGAGGACCAAAGGTGTCCCACAGACTACGCAGCAAGCCCCAGGGTTGGGGGTGCATGTGCACAGACAGGCCCTGGAACTTGAGAACCACGGTCCTCTCCCAGGGAGCCAAGTTTGCTTAGCGATCCCTCTTCCCAATCCTGCCCAGAGACTCGCAGGTCTCCACACTCCTCCTTCGAGAGGCCTGGCTGCCCTCGTGCTGGGCTGCCAGGGCCCCAGGAAATGCAGCCCAGTCCCAAAGCCGAGCCCTGGGTTATGCTGAGCATCGGTCGCTTTGGCTCCTGGGCTCCCTGGGCACAGCTGCTATTCTGGCACCACAACTTCCGCTCCCATGGGCCAGTCTCCTGCTCTCCTGTTTTTACCCCATGTCTTCACGTTGAATCTTTATGGCATCAAGAAAAGTTAACAGGACCTACATCATCAAAGAAAACACAGCTCCTCCTAACTCCTAGGTGGCCACTTCTGCACGGCCCTCAGGCTTCCTCTGTGGACCTGGGGACCTGATTCCTCTGCCATGTGGCACCACAGCCAGGGGACAAGGAGGCAGCGGGGGGTGAGGGTGGGGTGTACTATCTTGCTCCAAATTGTATTCCTGGAACCCAGACGCCTGCCCTCCTGCTGCAGGCCCTTTGCCCTTCCTCTGGCACCTTAAATCTTAAGGTCTGCCCATACCTGACAACTCAACCACCTTCCTGTCACCTGAGATCTCACGCTGCCTTAGTCCCATGTGCCACACCCATCCTCTCTGGGATAAAACTGCAGCCAGAGAGACAAAGAGGTAAGAAAGGGCATCCCAGCAGGGAACTCTACTCGGTGCTCTGTGATGACCTAAATGGGAAGGAAACCCAAAAAAGAGGGGATATATGTATACGTACAGCTGGTTCACTTTGCTGTACAGCAGAAACTGACACAGCAGTGTAAAGGAACTATATACTCCAATAAAAAGAAAAAGGAAAGAAAGAAAGAAAGGAAAGGAAAGGAAGGGAGGTAGGGAGGAAGGGAGGAAGGGAGGAAGGGAGGAAGGGAGGAAGGGAGGAAGGAAGGAAGGAAGGAAGGAAAAGAAAGAAAGGGAAAGAAAGTAACGGCATCCCAACCCATTACATCAGGAATAACCTGGAGGGGGCTTATTTTATAATCTCATCAAGTAAAGAAACAGACCTCTACTCCCCAAAACACACTGGCCCAGAGTTTCCAACTGGTGCATGAAACCACTGGAAGCACTGGCAGCACCCCAAAGTCCTATGCTTTTAGCCACCTACAGAGTAGACAGAAATCAAATAAATAAACTCCTGAATGGACAAGGTAGTTTCAGGTAGGGAAGTTCTGTGAAGGAAACAAGACATGCGGACGTGGTTCTGCGGCAGAGAGTACGTTAGATTTGATCATCAGAGATGACGTTTGAGCAGAGAAGGAGCCAGCTTTGAGGACATCTGGAGAAACACCTGCAGACAGAGGGCGCAGCAAGTGCAAAGGCCCTGAGACAACATGGTGAATACTCAATACTCTATCTGGGGTCCCAGGGCCCACTTCCTTCCAGAGGACGTAAAGTGTCAGATATTTGCTCATCAGCCTCCCTTGCAGCCAGCACATGGCTCCTGTAGGCTCCTCAGTTGGATATACTGACCCCAGACTTTGAGTCAGAAGTGAGTGACACACAGAAATGGGGGCTGGACAGAATGCAGGCTGGCAAGGGTGTCCCCAGTACAGTGGTCATACTGTCTCTAGCGGGGTAGCTGTGGTTATGGCTCTAGCGGCAGAATCCACATCCAGTGCCAGCACTGCTGGTGGGGATGGCCGTGGGGCCTGTGCCCGGAAGCAGCCTCTCAGAGGTGCCCTGCAGCATGATTTGGGGTGCGATTTCTAGTTGCATACCCTCTGATCTTAGTTTTCTGACGCCATAACACTGTTTTATTTAATTTCTTTTCTGCTTACAACACTGGAAGTCACTTTCCGTTGCTTGCTACTCAGAGCCGTGACTGATACGGGCAAGTATGGCAGAGACAGTAGTGCCCACTGAGTATCCATGTGCTCCATTCCATTGCCCAGCCTCCCTTCTGTTTATGTTGGGACCGTGTGATTAGTTCTAGCCAACAGACTGTGAGCACAGGTGACAAGTGTCATTTGGGAGTCTAATATATTTACCACCATGGCCACTTTGGAAGCTACCAGTTGAGACAGCAGCATCATGAAATGGAGGGAGCCTGGATCCCTGGGTCACCAGATGAAGAAAAGCCCTGCCAGCCCACGTCAGATATTGCATAAAGAAGAAACAGGTGCATAGGAGCTGAGCCACTGAGATTTCGGGGTTTATTTGTTACTGAAGCACAGCCCAGTCCATCCTAACTAGTACAGCAAGTTTGAAGATCAGATAAAAAAAAAAAAGGCAGGTGGCATGAAGCATAATGAATGCTGGAAAGAGGAGAACAGGTGGGGAGAATGGTCTGAAATAACGTTGAAGTTATTAATAATATGAGAAGTTTTTCATGATTTTATTCTAAGTGTGATGAAAAGGCACTGGAGGGTTTTAAGCAGAAACTGACATAGCCAAACACTGGGGCAGACTGCCTCTCCCACAGCTTTTTGTAGGAATGAGGAGCTTGAGGGGGGTGACGGGGTCTCAGAAGACATCTAATCAACCCTCAGCCGCTGTCACACACTCCCCCACTTTGATGCTCTTAAGGAGATACCTGGCCTCTTCTTGCATATTTTCATTGACAGGAAACGCACTTCCTTCTAGGATTCTCATGTTATTCTGGGATTTCCCTGACCGTTTTCATTTTCCTGTAGCCTCTCTCTACTGGTAAACCCCAACAAGTCTGAACACACTCCCTATTCCTCAGAGGTCCCCTCAGAGCTTGCTGCCCTGGTCATGCTCTGCTGAACACACAGCCCCTGGACACTGGCCCCCCGAAGTTTGTCTGTAGGAGAACTGGATTCTGAAAGTGGAGTTAGAGTATGGGCTTATGGATCCAGGACCTCTGCACTGAGAGTATGATCAGCCCAGCAGGAGAGTAGAGCATGCCAGGAGTGGGTTCACACAATCTGTTATGTTCCCATCATGCTCCTCACATGTCCCCTAGAGAGAGCACAGGGAACATCTGAACCTCTGGGCCTGCCTGCCCCTGCCTGCCCTTGTCTACATCCCCAGCCTAACCTTCAGCTCCATGAGCTGATGCAGCAGGAATTTATTTACAAGCTCATTATCCCTGTGAATCATGTCCAGCTTGAGTCAGGGCTTAACAAGGAGCTAAGGGGTGGTCCTTCAAACAGCTGTGCCCATGCAGCCTGGGGAGGGGATGGGCCAGGACAAGTAGGGCCTCACTGTGCCAAGAGCCAAGAGGGCAGATGGAAGCAGGGGATGGAAGATGGCTTGTGCCAGCCCTGGGGTTTGTTCTGGCTCCAGCAATCGTAGGGCTTTTCCAAACTCTGGCTTCATTCCAACACAGAGGTCCCAGATGGAAGATCTGGCTTGCAGTCATTCTTGACTTCTAAGTCCCAAAATGTACCAGCATACTTGAGAGGGTAGAGAAGCAGCAACCCAACATCTTTCTGACTTCTATCTCATCAGGAGTGCCCCTGCTCCACCAGCCCCTAGAGTGGAAGGTTTTATACTATAGTGTTATTCAAATGCAAATGATGACCATTAACTTATTCAAACTTCTCTTACAACCAGCGTTTTATTTGATCACTGCACGTAAGTTTATCCATCTCCATTTGAGAGAAAAGGGTTCAAGGCTCTGAAAGGTGAAGAAAGTGGCCCAAGGTTGACTACAGTAAATGGTACAGTCCAAGACTTAAAGCCAAATCCTTAACTCCACATCCACATTAATCCAAATCTTAATACCTGCCTCTGCTTTCTGATCGCCTTCTGAAGTGCAGAATGATGCTATAACTGTCACACTTTACTCAGGGAAACAGAAACTCTCCAGATCTTCCGAGCAGAAAGGGATTTAGTTCAAGAAATAGATGCCATGGAAGATTGTTTGCAACACTGGCCATGATTATTCTCCTCCCTGTATCCAAATGATGGGGCTTTGAATTTGGGCTGGTCTTGTAGCTTAGTTTGGTCAACAGAATATGGCAGAAGTGATGCTGCTCCACTTTCAAGCCTAACCTTCAAGAAATCTTGCATTCTTGTACCTGCTTTCTTAGAACCCTGCACAGTCACCATGCATACAAGAATGAGAGACCATGTGGAGTACAGACTAGTCATCCCAGTTAAGGTCACTCTGGACCAACCAGTCTGCAGACCACCTTGCACCTGACTTCAGATGCATGAGACAGCCCAACAAAGACCAGAATAACCACCCAGCTGAGCTAGCTCAAATCCTGATCCACAACTTTGTGAGCTAAATATATCATTGTTGCTTTAAATGACTAACTTTGGGGGCTACTTGTTATTCAGCAAAAGCCAACTGATACAATACTTACAAAACTTTTGGAACAGCTAAAAAATGAAGGTTATTGGATACTTAAAGAGTGAAGTTTCTCTCCGAGCTTTCAGAAGTAAAGAAGTTGCAGGATCTGCTGGAAGTACTACAGTGCTCACAGATGCTCCCAACATGGTTGACTCATAGGAAAATTCTGAGGTTGTTTTAAAACCTCACATCTGCCAAAGACTACCAATCTAACAACCACCGTTAGAGGACAATGATACGGCTTCTGCTTCTTTCCTTCTGAATCTCAATTACCTCTCATTGAAAGAACCTGGCAACTGTTTAGTACGTGTTCTCTGAAATGCAGTTCTCAGGCTTCCATCCCCTGGTATAGAAAAGAGAGTATGGAAGCAGAAAAGTGAAACTAGGTTGCCAAAAGCACAGGGGTCTACTCTGCCTCAGACATTGCTTCTGAAGATACCTGATATCAGGAAGGACTTCTTTTTCCACTGCTCCCCATTGGCACTAGTTCTACCTTTGGCATCACACAGGCATTATTGGCTCATTTCATTCTCATTTAAGGTCTGCAATGAAGGAATGGCTGAATGTTCAGGCACCTGAAATTACAGAAGGATAAGTCCCTTCTGTAATGAAGACAATCCTCAACTTCCCCAACTACCACTCTGATGACTCCATTCTTCTTGTGTCTACATCAGCAACTTTGGGATGGACGAAGGTGACAAAGTCCACTTCTCCCTATTGTAGAGGTGGGGAAACTGGTCCAGGAGCATTGACAAAGCATAGCGATGACAAGGTAAGAGTAAAGAGCTTGGGACCCTGGGTTTTCTCTCTCTACCTCTAAGTCATTAAGTTATGCTGGGGCCTAATTATAACAGCCCATGTTTTGAAACAGACAGAGAGGAAGGATTTGAGGGTTTCCTCCACGGGAAACAGTTCCTCTGAGAATTTGAATTTATGAGAATTTGAAATTCTAAGTGCCCGCAGAATCTCTGCTCTAGCAGGAGGACTCTCTTTCCTGCCTCCTCTCAGGGGTCAACCTCCCCAGGTTGCCTTGGTCTTGACCCTCTTTGAACAATCCCATTCACTCCTATGGATTCAATTTCCACTGAAATACTGATGGCTCCCTGATCTCAGTCTCCAAGCCCATATATCCAACTACCTATTGACTACTGCTACTTGGACTGCCCACAGGGTCCTCCACCCTGTGGAGGTCCTTCCCTCTAACCCAGCACCAATCACCACCAATTCAGTTGGTGGCATCACCAAGTCACCCAAACCAAGAATTTCCCCATCTCCTAGTTTGATTTCCATAACCAGCTCCCTGCCTGGTCTCTTGGTCTCCAGTCTTGTGTCTCCTCAACCAATGAGTCCCACAGCTGCCAGGGGGAGCTTCCCAATCACACATCTGCCATGACACTTTCTAGATTGAAACACTTTATTAGCAACCTGTGACCTATAGGATAATATCCCAAATTCTTGGTCAGGCATTCAAGGTCTTCCCTGTGCTGATCCCTGCCAATATCTTCAACACTATCAATCTCACATTATCCCCCAGCCACACTGAACTGTCTGGGATACCCAAAGCTGTCAAGCACCTTCATGCCTTTAGTCTGCAACACTCTACCTCCATGCCCTTCTGTCCAGGCTTGGTGCTCTTCCTGTGGGCTGTCACAGTACCATGCTCTTAACATCCCTCTTTGTAATTACCTATTAACTGTATCTACCCCACAAGATTGGAAACTCCATGAAGGCTGAGGCCATACCACCAGATGCATCTTTATATCTCAGTCCCCATTGGGAGTGGACACCTGTAAGTGATTGTTAAACAGATCCACTGAGCTCCGCCAGAGGCTGTGAAGTTCACGGCAGAGGCCATGTTCAATCATCGTAACATAATAACAACAGTAATAGCTAAATATTTTTAGCACTTATTTTGGACCGGAGAGTTTACAGGCATTATTAGCACATTTAATCCTCCTCACAACCTCAAGAGATATTACTGTTATGATCCTGATTTGTAGATTAAAAAACTGAGATTTAAAGAGGTTAAATAACTTGCCCAAATCATTCAGCTAGCATGTGGTGAAATGAGACACTAGTTCTCCATTTGGGATCACACAGGCATTATTAGCTCATTTAATCCTCATTTAAACCCATCCGCAGGCTCCAGCCCTGGGTGATCCCTATGGAGATAGGAAGATTTCACCTGTATGCCTGCACTTCTCTAGGCTTAAGAATAAAAGGAAGGGACAGAGGTCCTGGGTGTGTTGGCTCAATGCTGTGCAATGGGATCTCCTCACACCCTCCCTCAACAGGCTAGCCTAGTGCTCACTCCAAGTCAGGTGGTCCACACCCTTGACCACTAGACATATGGCCTCTATAGTGTATCCCCTTCACAGTAAAGTGATCTCCATCATGACAGGGTGAGGGCCGGGGTGACATGGAATCCCATCTCCCTTGGTCACATTGTTAACAAGTACAGTCAGCCTCCATATCCATGGGCTTTGCATCTGATGATTCAACCAATGGCAGATCGAATAACAGTCTGCAGAGCCTGTGTATATGGAGGGCCAAATGTATACCTTACTCTACAAATATCTGGGGGAAGTGCTTAGCTAATTAAAAAATCTTTCTTGCTGCAGGACTTTCCATGTCAGTGTACCTTAAACAACAGATATGTAGCATTTCCTAAACCCACTGGACCACAGTGCTCTTCATTTCCTCAGGCATCTGCCAGGACTAGGGACCCAAGGAACACATTTTGGCAGACACTGATTCCGGGTTCCTATCCCTCCATAGTCCTGGGGCTGCACTTGTCTTCATGAGATAAACCAGGTTCTTTCCAATGAATTTTCTTCCCTGCTGCAGTTAACTCAGGTCAGTTTCCATAACTTGCAACAATAGACCTTGACTGAGACATGCCCTCACTTGCCGGCCAAAAGGCCATACCTTGGGCGACTGCTGGGATTTATACTCAGAGGTGGAACATGAGAGACGGATTTGGGGAGGCCCAACCAGTCAGATGTGGTCATGGCAGACTGCGACTGACACCCACCACTGAGAGGTCATCCTCAGAAAAGCATGCTAAAGGGCTCCTAGCTCTTTGTTTGTTTTCAATTTCCTTCCTGATTAGAAATTTGCCATTTTTAAATAAAGAGAACTGTGACTTATGTTTTTTGGATTGAGTTCATGTACTTTTGATCTTTCTATCATGTTTCTGGCTGTTACAGAGTTGCCCTTCTTCCAGGATGTTGAGGTAGGGAGTCACAGGTCCCTTCCAATCTCCACTCACCCCAACTCTGATACATACACACACAAGCAACCTACTTCTACCTAATTTCTCCCAAGTCCACTCTCTGAGCTGAGGAAGGGTTTATGGGTAGAGACAGTGCCCATCCTTGACCGGTGAATGCTCCATATTGGTTTCTAGGAGAATCAGAAGCCCTGGATTGCAGAATATCCCCCCTTCTCCTCACCATGCCCCCACCCCAGGTGCGCTGAAGCTGTGTTCTCTTAGCTGACAGAGCCCATTTAGAATGTGAATGGAGATGGGCTGGTTGCCACCAAAATGGCATCAAGAGTGGACAGAATTGTACTAGGTTTCTCCAACTGTCCTCCTGCAACTGTCCTCACTGCCTGAGCCATGCTGCATGGCCACGCTAAGAGAAAAGGGGGTGACTTGGAGATACAGCCAGACATGGTCACTCCATGTGGGAGGAGACGCTGTTCCCCACAGCCCTGGGCAGCAAAGACCACTCATTCCCATGCTCCCCAAATCGCAGGCTGGGAACAGGTCCGTCCTGTCTCTCACTCCACACCATGGCTCACCACCACACGTGAAAGCCCCCTGCTCCTTGAGGCTTGTGCCACCTGGCTACAGTACCACACTGCACACATCCTATGTGAGTCATCCACCATTCTTCCAGTCCCTCCCCAGGATCATTGAAGGCTTTGGCACTGGGATGCAGCCCCCATCTCTACCCAGAGCTTACCCTGGTAGCTTCAGTTCCCACAGGAATGTCCCATCAAATACCTTGGATGCTCAGTTCCTTAATCTCATCCATGATGACCTTCTCCCTCTCTCCACTCCAGCCAGCCAGAACATATTTGGCCATACTCTGGGCTTTGTCATCACCTCAAACTGGCCTACTTCTACTACTCTGAAATCATAAATTCAGCCCAGCCCATTCTTTCTGTTTTGCAATTTTTGTTATGATAAAATACACATAACATAAAATTTACCATCTTAATGATTTTTAAGTGTACGGTTCAGTGGCATTACATATATATTCATATTGTTATACAACCATCATCAGTAACACTTGTTATTTTCTAGGGTTTTTCTGGTTCTTCTTTTTTTAAGATGATAGTCATCAGGGCTTCCCTGGTGGCGCAGTGGTTGAGAGTCTGCCTGCCGATGCCGGGGACACGGGTTCGTGCCCTGGTCCGGGAAGATCCCGCATGCCGCGGAGCGGCTGGGCCGGTGAGCCATGGCCGCTGGGCCTGTGCGTCCGGAGCCTGTGCTCCGCAACGGGAGAGGCCACAAAAGTGAGAGGCCCGCGTACCGCAAAAAAAAAAAAACAAAACATAATAGTCATCATATGGGTGTAGGGTAGTATCTTATTATGATTTTGATTTGCATTTCCCTAATGATTAATAATACCGTGCATCATTTCATGTGTTTATTAGCCATTTGCATATCTCCTTTCAAGAAATGCCTATTCAAGTCCTTTGCCCATTTTTGAATAGGATTGTACGGGTTTTTGTTGTTGTTGAGTTTTAGGAGTTCTCTATATGCTCTGGATACTAATCCCTCACCAGATATATGATTTGCAAATATTTTCTCCCATTCTGTGTGTTGCCTTTTTATTCTATCACTAGTATCTTTTGATGCACAGAGTTTTTTAATTTTCATGAAGTCCAACATGTTTATTGTTTTGTTGTGGGTGCCTTTGGTGTCATGTCCAAGAAGTTACTGATAAACCCAACATGATGAAGGTCTTGCCCTATGTTTTCTTCTAAGAGTTCTAGAAGAAAACTCTTAGAAGAAAGAGTTAGTGAGTGCTCCAGCTTTGTTCTCCTTTTTCAAGATTGTTTTGTCTATTTGGGGTGCCTTGAAATTCCATATGAATTTTAGGATGGATTATTCCATTTCTGCAAAAAACATTCATTGGAATTTTGATACGGATTGACTTGAATCTGTGGCTCATTTTGGTACTGTGAACATCTTAACAGTATTAAGCTTTCCAATCCATGGATACGGTATGTCTTTCCATGTAAGAGTTTTCATTCTTAAGTATTTTTATGCTATTATAAATAAAATTGTTTTTTAAATTTCCTTTTCTATTGTTCATTGTTAGTGTATAGAACTACAACTGATTTTTGTGTGTTGACTTTACTGAATTTATGTACTAGTTCTAACAAAATTTTGTGGGATCTTTAGTGTTTTCTACATATAATTCATATCATCTGTGAACGGAGATGATTTTACTTCTTCCTTGCTGATTTGGTTGTCTTTATTTTTCTTGCCTAATTGCAGTGACGAGAACTTCTAGTACTGTGTTGAAGAGAAATGGTAAAAGTGAGCCTCCTTACCTTGTTGCTAATCTTAGAGGAAATGCTTTCAGTTTTACACTATTGAGTATATGCTCACTGTGGGTTTTTCATATAAGGCTTTTATAATGTTAAGGTAGTTTTCCTCTATTCTGGTTTGTTGAGTGTTTTTATCATAAAAGGGTGTTGAATTTTATCAAATGTTTTTTCTGTGTCAATCGAGATGGTCATGTAGGGTTTTTTACCCTTCATTCTGTTAATGTGGTATATTACATTGATCCATTTTCATATATAGAACCATCCTTGCATTCCAGGAATAAATCCCACTTGGTCATAGTCTATAATCCTTTAAATATGCTGCTGAATTTAGTTTCTTAGTATTTTATCAAGGATTTTTGCTGCAGTGTTCATAAGGATACCAGCACATTTTTTAATGAGCATCTCCAATTCTTTGGCATCTCTCCCTCACAAATGCTCTAGAAAAATTTTTAACCTCATAGAAGCCTATTTTCTCTTGATCCATCTACATTCTCCCAAACTATCCCCCTTTTGGCCTTATACTTTTCTCTACCCATTGAAGGCCCCAAGGTTCATTATTTTATCCATTCTCTTGTCAATATTGTTTACTTTTTAACTCTTCTCATTCCTAATAAAACCCCAACCCCATATATATTTTATTCTCTGATATTTTTCACTCCAACACTTGGGGACACAGAGCATAACTAGAAAAAAATCATATACAACCATGACTGTGAGTGTCATTGTAAATTTTGGGGCTCTAAATTTGAGTGAGCCTCATTATCTTGGTTCTAGTCATTTATTTCTCCCTCTCCCTGCAACTCTCTATAAACTCCACCATGAGCCCTCTTGTGTAAGCAGAAGACCATAATTCCTTGAAAATCAGAAGCATCAGACATTCCCTTTCAGGCCCCATTCATTCCCACCTGAACCCACCCTTGCCTTTTTCCTCCCTCTTCCAATAAGAGAGGTGCTCATTCCTGACCAAAACTATTCCCACCCCTATGTTCTGGATTCCAACCTTGTTGGCCTTCACCAAAAAAAACCCACTTTCTTGATGATCCTTTGTAGTAGCCAGACTTCAAAGATACGTCCCACCACCAATGAACTATTCCTTCTGGTATTCAGACCCTTATGCAGCTCCTACCACACTAAATTTGTCCTGGCCACATATAACTAAAAGAATGCAATGAAAGTAACTCTACATGACTTCCAAGGCTAGGTCATAAGAACCTTGTGACTTTTGCCCTGAGCCCTTGGGACACTTGATCTTGGGAACCCTGAGCCACCATGTAAGAATTCTACTACTCTGAGACCACCATGCTGTTAGGAAACCCAAGTTAGCTACGTGAAGAGGCCACATGGAGAATAAGTGATGCTGGCCAGATTCCTGGCTGTTCCAGCCACCCCAGCCAAGATGTCAGACGTGAGTGAAGAAGCCATCTTACACATAGAGGACTGAGGTCCCACACAGCCCCAGCCATCTCCTGCTGCAAGTCTCCAAGCCTTTATCTAAATCCTTAATCTCTCTGTAGTATTCAATGCCATGAGCCACTCCGCCTTTCTTGAAATGTTCTCCTTGCCTGGCTCCACCAGTGCCATTCTCTTCTAGCTTTCTAAGAATCTGACTGCTTGTTCTTAGTCTCCATCAGGGTCTCCTTATCTTCTGCCACTGTCTTTGTTATTTTTGTGGGGGGGCATATAGAAGTAATATGTTTTGAACATTCAAAAGATGTAAAAGGGCTTCCCTGGTGGCGCAGTGGTTGGGAGTCCACCTGCCGACGCAGGGGACACGGGTTCGTGCCCCGGTCCGGGAAGATCCCACATGCCGCGGAGCGGCTGGGCCCGTGAGCCATGGCCGCTGAGCCTGCGCGTCCGGAGCCTGTGCTCCGCAACGGGAGAGGCCACAACGGTGAGAGGCCCGCGTACCGCAAAAAAAAAAAAAAAAAAAAAAAAGATGTAAAAGTGTGTACAGTGAAAAGTTTTCTTTCTCACTCCTATCTCTCAACCACAAGATTCTTCTCCCTGGAGGCAATCAATGTTATCAGTTTTTCAAATATTTGTCCACAGACATATTAGGTATAAACATGCATGTATCTACAAATTCTCCCCCCACTACACACACACACCTTTTTTCCCCACAAGACCGGCAGCATTCTATATACAATAAAATACACCTTGCTTTCTTCACAACAATATATCTTAGAGGTCTTTCCATATCAGTACGTCACAAATGTCTTCATCCCGTCTATTATACCTACCTAGTATACTTTTGTATGCATGTACCTGATTTATCTCATCATCCCTCTTTTTGTGCCTGTTTAGGGTGCTTTCCATCTTTTGCTACTGCAAGCAATGTTGTAATAACTAATCTCATATGCATCATTTTTCACGTGTGGGAATCTTTCCATAGGATAAATTCTTAGAAGTGGTTAGGTCAAAAGCATTTGCAATGTCAGAAGATATTGCCAAATTTCCCTCTATTGAGCTGTACCATTTCCACTCGCATCACCAATGCATGAGTGACTGTTTCTCCATACAGTGTGTTATCAAATGTTTTGATCTTGGCCAAACTGAGAGATGAAATGATGTCTTAGTGAAACTTTAATTATATTTCTCCTATTATGAATAATGGGGCATCTTTTCTTAGGTGTCAGTAACTCTGTACACCTTGTCCATCTTTCTTCTGTGTTGTTGATCTGTTTTATATTGATTTGTGGAAATTCTTTATATAACAGGGAAATAAATTCTGTCAGTGGAGTTGCAAATGCTTCCCAAGTTTGCCTTTTGACTTTGTGTATGTTGGGTTTTGCTGTATGGAAGTTTTGTTTTAATAGTTAAAATTATCAGTCTTTAGTTTTATGGCTGCTGAGTTGTGTGTTGTGTTTAGAAAGTTTTAAAACTCATGTTTCTGGTACATTTAAGGTTTCATTTTGTTACATTTACATCTTTGTTTCATATGGACTTTATTCTACTATAAAGTATGAGGTATAGATCCAACTTTTTTTCCAGATGGTACTCCAGTTGCCCCAACCCCATTTATTGAATAACACATTTTCCCACTCAATCTGAAATGCCATATTTACCTTAGACAGTATTCTCCTGTATAACTTCTGGAATTACATTTTGTTCCACTGAGCTGTCCAGTACTATGGTTTACTCAATATCGCTTTATAATACAAGTTAATTTCTGATAGGGCTAGTTATCCCTCTTTACTATCCTTTTCCAGAAATTTTGTGGCCATTATTGCTGTCAAGGAACATGAAGAGTCTGAGGGAGCTTCTACTCTGCTTGCAAAGCCAACAAGTTAGCCTGCCCTGTTTCCTGGATGCTGGCAGAAGACATGAGGCTTCTGGGTCAGAGACAGAGGACTTTATTACTCACGACAATAGCAACAGTCAGAGGATCAGCGTTTGTGACAGCCCCATGAGCCCCAGCTCTCACAGGGTGTCATGGCAAAGTCCAGGTGATGCCTGCACATGCAGCGGGTTGTGTCACAGGCGAAGAAACTTGAGTTTAGGGAACCCAAATCTTCTATAATGGGCAGTAAGCCTGCCTGGGTTTTGCTCCAGAGGAAGACCTTATCTTTATTCTACTGGCCAGTAAGCAAATTTGCCCTGTTCTCCAGAGGGAGACACTACCTCTACTTTCCAAGTGTGTTCACTACACAAACATCCCTGAAGAGACAGTTTGGAACAGAGGTAGTCACTGCTTCTGCTCACCCAGAAACATGAGAAGCCCATGGAGAATTGTCTTTTCAACACTTGTTTATTTTTCCATATGAACTTGAGGATCAGTCTGTCTAAAAACAACACAGGCTTCGTTTTTATGGAGAATCCTACTGAATTCTAAAATTATCTGAGGGAGAAAGGACAATTTTATGATGTGAGTTTTTCCTATCCAAAAACATTCAAATGCTTTTTTGTCCGTTGGAAACATTTTAATGCTTTCTCCACTTAGATTTTGCACATTTCTTGTTATGTTTATTCCTAGGATTTTTAAATCTTTTTTTGTTGCTATTGTCAGTGTTTTCAATTCCCATCTTGTCTCTAAGGGGTTGTTATTAATTCCTGCTCTTTAAATGAATGGTTTTCCTCCAGGGTCCCTTCTTGAACTTCTTCTCTTCTTACTAAAAGACTTCCCTGGATGGTCTCATTCTCTCTCAAAACTTCAATGAGCACCTGTCAGCCGATGCCTCTCGTTCTGTCACCTCCAGCCCTGGTCACTCTCAGGAGCTCCTGATGCACATGCTGTGGATGCTCCCTGAGTACTTCACACCCAGCCAGTGGTGAGATTAAACTCTGCATCCTTCTCCCCAAACCAGCTCCTCCTCTTTCACTCTAGCCTCAGTCAATGGCACCAGCATTCCTCCAGGTGTCTCCCAGCAGAAGGGGGGGGGGCTTTCCTTCCCCCTCTTTTCCAATCAGTCACCAAATCCTGTCTATTTTTCCTCCTCAATTCCTCTTTAACCTGTGCCCTTACCTCCATCCTCACTGCCATGACCTGAGCTCCTCGCAAATGACTGGGGAGCCCACTGAGTGACCGCTTGATCTTGCATCTCCTCTCTGGTATCAACTCCTATCCTGCTGCAGGAGTGGCCCACAGTTTGGATCACGCCATCTGCCAGAGGTTCCAGGATAATATAGAGACCACCATCCCTCCCTGCCAGCTTGGCATCCCCTGGCCATTAGCGACCTGGCCCCTCCCACCTTCTTGAACTTCAAGTCTTCCATTCCCACGCTATCCTGCACCCATGCATTTGCACATCCCTGTGCCTTAGCCCCAGCCTTCACCTGCAATATCCTAACCCACCATGACCCTCTTTACCCAACTACCTCCTACCCCTCCCTAAGGTTTCAACTCAGACATCAGCTCCTCCAGACTTCCTGACACCCTCATCTGCATGAGATGCTTTCATTCATTCATTCATTTCCTCATTTCAGCAGGCATTTATTTGGTTCCCCACTTGCCAGCTCGGTGCCACAGATACCAAGATGAATTGAGAACACGTCACTGCCCTCTTGGAATTCGCTATCTCAGCTATTGTCATTCAGAATATGGTCTGGAATCAGCATACCAGGGAGCTCCTTAGAAGTTAGAAACGCAGAGGCTCAGGCCCCATCTTAGACCTGCTGAAGGCAATCTGCATTTGGACAAGATCCCCAAGTGATTCATGTGCAAAATAAAGTTGAGAAGCACTGATCCAGGTGACATCTAAACAGAGAAATACAATAAACACAATAAACGAGGTAAGTGTAACCTTAGAGCAATGCAGAGGGTGTTCTGAGAACATGAGGGGAGAAAGCTAACTGAACATGGAGGGAGGGAGGGAGAGAGGGAGAGGCTGGAAAGGTGAGCTCAGGACGGTAAAGCAAGTTGGAGTTGGCGAGAGGGGTCTTCCAGGCAGAGGACACAGCTTGTGCAAAGGCATGGAGGGAGGGAAGTGTGTATGCTGGATTGGGAATGCAAGAACCATTGGGTGCTAAGTGCAAGGTCCTAACAGACTACTGAGAGAAAAAGCACACTCCAGCTTCACTTCCTAACACTCCACCCTAAACTCATGACCCATCTCTTCAACCACCCACAGCTGGGGGCAGGGGGGGAGGGGGGGGCAGGGGTGTAGGTACCACTTCCTCAACTGCCAGGCCAAGGAGCTTAGGCATGCACTATTAAGTCCCTGCCAAATAAAACAGTTTGCATTTCAAAGGCACAATTTGCTGGATTTGAGTGTGAGGTGTCTTCAGCGGGGAACCTGATTAGGGATCACAGTTGTACAGGCCAGCAGTGACACCAAACCAAACCCAGGCAGAGGCAATTTGGGTGGTGAGGAGAAAACAGATTGCAGAAAGATTTGAGAGGTCAAGTGGTAGGGACGGATGTGGGAACGATGCAAAGAAAGCAGCAGGTATAATTCTCATGACACAGGTTTGTGTTCATGAAAGTAAAAATCAACAAGGCAGGGGCAATAGGAGAAAGAACCAGCATGGGAGCGAAGTTAATAAGTGCTGGTATTTACTGGTCCAGTGTTGAGCACCAAAATCAGTACTTTGCATGGATTTCCTCGCAGCAGGGACTATTACTGTCCTCAGTTTACTGAGGAGGAAACAGACACAGAGAAGTTAAATTATTTGTCCAGAATCACACAGCAAGAAGTAGCGGAGCTGGGATCTGAGATCAGGCCATGACCACTTTGTCACCCTACTTTGTGGACTGGCTGCTGACGTGCTGGGAGCTAAGGGCTTGCAGACTTCCAGTGGGAGAAGGATGAGAGGGACAGAGGCTCAGGTGGGCCATCCGGTAGGGTGTCAACCCACAAAGGTTGCCAGATCCCTTGAGTGGATGGACAGGACGATGCAGGAAGTGGATGAGGGCGTGCTAGGGTTGGTGACAATGGGTGGGGCTCCACAACCACAAGGCTTCTCAGTGCCCTTTGTGCTGTCATTCGCTGGTTTAGCCAGAACCCAGCATTAGGCAGATAACCCAGGAAACTTAGGGACCATCCTCTCCTTCTGGGACCCAGGGCAGAAACTAGGGAGAGCAGGCGATCCTTATCAAAGAAGGGAGACAGACGAGCTGGGGCCAAGCAGGAGACGGGCTTCAGGGGTCAGAAAGCAGACATAATACTTCACAGGCCCTTCACCTCCCACCTCCCACCGCAGGGATTCCACAATAGTGGCACTCTGCCCCCACCCACCCCACCCCAGCTGTGTTGACAGCAAACCCTTTCTGTACTTTCTGACTCGGTAGTAGTACCACCTCCAGACCATCATCTTCTCAACCGTCAGACAAAGGCTGTGACGCCCTCCTCTCAGGAGGACCAAACGGTCCCTCCACAAAGAAGGTACTAGACAGGTTGCAGGGAGTTTCCACATCACTGGCAGTACCCCCAGCACCCCGCAGTGGGGAAGGTCTCTTCACTGTGGGTATCAGGGCCAAAGCTAGCCAGGAGAACCAAGGCCCCCAGCACTCCCAGCTGAGGCCCCATTGGCTGGGCGTCCAGGCTGGGACTCCTGGCTAGCTGACAAGGGCTCCCCAGGGAGCCCCTGCCTCTCACCTTGGCTGGCAGCCTCAAATATTCATTGAGGGGGGCGGGACAGCTGAGGGGGGAGAGCACAGCCTGAAGGGGCCCCCGCGGTTCAGCCTCAGCCCATTACAGCCGACCTGAAACAGGCCTCAAATTGCCAGAGCTGCTGGTTTTGCAAAAGGAAATGCAGAAATTCAAACCTTTATGTGAAATCACCAGGCTTTCAAACGTAGACAACTAATTTATAAATAGTGTAAACACTGGGGTGGCTAGTCTAGTCTAGATCATGTCTAGGATTTGAATTAGGTCTTACGTCACCTCAGCCTTTGGCAAGGACAAGGATGGCACCTGGCCGTGCCTCTGAGTGTGCACGGACACGGCCATGTGTGTTCCCGCATATGAGCATGTGAGCAGGGCATGGCAGCAGAGTCCACAGTGATGCGTGTGTCTCTGTGATCACACTGCAGAGATGTGTTAGAGGTAAGCCCGTGAGTGAGCACGTGTGCTCGGTTCTCACGTGCGCATCTGTGAACCGCATGAACAAGCACAGGCTTAAAATGCGCGACAGCACGTGTGACCATGAGCTCCTGTGCTCGTGTGAGTGCGCACATGTGTGTTAATGCACTTGCACGTGCGCTCCAGAGTGGGCCCGTGTTTGCACACGTGAATGAGCCACTACCCCAGAGGGGAGCTGCGAGCACACGGGTGGCCACAGGAGTGCGCTCGGGGACGCGCGTGCGCGTTCGCGCAGCGGGGGCGGCGGCCTTGGCCTTGCAGAAAGCAGAGCCTCCCTCCTACCCCGCCTGGGTGTCCCGCGCCGGTCGGCCGAGAGGAGGGGAGGGGCGGCATGACAGCTGCGCCCCAGGCGCTGCGGGAGGGAGGAGCGCAGCGCCCAGCCGCGGCCATTAGTCACCAGATGTCACCTTCTGCTGCCAAGGCGGCGCCGGGCGCAGACAATGGCCTCGCGGGCCGAGGGGCGGGCCGGGCCGGCCCCCGACCGACCCCAAAGCCGCGGCTCTGCTGACACCTACAGCCCCGTGGGCACCCCTCGGCCTGCCCCTCTGCGTTTCGCGACGCTGGGCTGCCGCTGCCTAACCCCTTGGCTCTTTGCCTTACTGCCAACCACCTTCTCCACGTCCCCTCCCGTTGTCTGCTTTACGCCTCATTTTTCACGATGGCAGGACAGGTGTCACCTCCTCCAGGAAGCATTTCCTGGCCTGCCCCTCTCTAGTTCTCACAGCCCTCTCCCCTCACCCTGCCCCAACTTGGATACCAGTCTTGGGGCCAACGCTGTCCTCCCAGACTGGCTCTGTGAGGTCAGCACAGACTATCCTTTCTTCCCCTGTGTCTGGCACAGCACCTGGCACTCAGGGCTGAGTGCCTGGAGTGACATTTGGTGCCTTCTAATTTGCAGGGGAATCATGCGAGATGGTGAAGATCACTGCCATCCACGCATTGGTGCACTAGACCCTTCACCCCAGAAATCCAACCAGGGAATCACTGAGCTTTTCCCTGGGCACAGATACCCCCCGAAATTAAAGTGGTGGCGTGAGGCTACCTCCTTTGCAGCAGGGGCCTAAGCGGTGGCAGAATTTGGGGGGATCATTTTTAAATGCCCACCACTGCCACGGTCACGGCTTTTGGTACACAGCCTCTGCTCACTGCTGACACTGGGATAGCCAAGCGTGGAGGATGAGGATGCAGGCCCAGAGAATCCTCCTTGGACCTCAGGATCCTAGGCCAGAGGTGCTCAAACTTCCTCCGTAAAGGGCCGGAAGGTAATTACGTGAAGACTTTGCCAGCCACTTTCTCTGTCACTTATTTTTCCTTATGTAAAAATCATTCTGAGCTCTGAAGCCCTACCAAAATAGGCTGCATTCTGAGTTCTGAGGTCCTACCAAAGCAGGCTGCAGGCTGGAGTTGGCCCTAGTTTTGCGATAGTTTGCCACAGCTGTCTTAGCCCTGCAGAATATCAGTTGCCAGGGAAGCGTGGTAGCATGGCAGAATGCTTGGGTCAGGATCAGGGCCAAACCAGCCCAAACTGGAATCCCAGTTTTTACTCCTTGAGTGAATCCCTTCACTGGCCAAGCCTCAGGGGTAAATGAGAATGTCATTAGAACCGACCATGCAGGTTTGCTAGAAGGAGAGCATGGGTTCTAGCACGGTGCCTGGCACGTGGGCACCCGCGAACTGCTGCCCTCCCCCTCCCCTACTGCACTCACCCAGTACATGTGTGTGTGACTGTACACATGCGTGCACACGCACGCGCACACACACACACACACACACACACGGCCCTCTAGCAAGAAGAGGCTGACCCATGATCTCTGGAGATATTGCCACAAGGTGAGGATGTCATTCGAGCCAGACAGACTGGGGTTGGAATCCTGGCTGTGTGACCTCCAGCAAAATAGTGAACCTTTCTGAGCCACAGTTTCCCCATTTAAAACCAAGATAATATCAGTACCAACTTCCTGGCATTGTCATGGTGACTCGCTGAAGTTACCAGTAAAGGCACTCAACAGAGTACCTGACATAGGTTAAGCTGGACAAGTGCAACAGTGTCACTGTGGCTACTGTGGTGTTCCCTGATGGGAAAGCAGCCTGCTTGAGAAGAGGTATGGGATCCTCAGCCCCATGAACAGGGCAGGTGAGGGGCAATGACAAACCAGTCAGGGGAGGCTGCCTAGATGAGGTGCCAGCACTACCTCAACCCTTGTCTTGGAGTCACCTGGTCTCCTTCAGTCAAAGGAGCAGTGACTGGATGGGAAGGATGGTTGATTTGTGGAGCCATTTCTTTCCCTTGGGAACAAGAAACCCCAGAAACAGTGATAGGGAAGAGGCCTCCATTTCTGATCAGTTGGGATCAGACTAGCTGAACTGTGCGAGTTAAAAAGCCAGACAACTAGTAGAGTAGTTTTGGTTTGGTTTCTTTCTTTTCTCTTCATTACAAAAGTAATTCTTGTCCATTGCAGAAGATATAGATAAGCCAAAAGAAGAAAACAAGTAACACCCAGTCACACCATAAAGAGACACCATCATTAGAACCTAGCACCAAAGCTCCTCTTAGGCCAAGAAATGGGAAGAAGACCTAAATAGACATTTTTCCAAAGAAGACATACAGATGGCCAACAGGCACATAAAAAGATGCTCAACAGTGCTAATTATTAGAGAAATGCAAAGCAAAATTATAATGAAGTACCACCTCATATCGGTCAGAATGACCATCATCAAAAAGTCTGCAAATAATAAATGCTGGAGAGGGTGTGGAGAAAAGGGAACACTCCTACCCTGTTAATAGGACTGTAAATTGGTGCAGCCACTATGGAGAACAGAACAGAGGTTCCTTAAAAAACTAAAAATAGAGTTACCATATGATCCAGCCATCCCACTCCTGGGCATATATCCAGAAAAGACAAAAACTCTAATTCGAAAAGATACATGCACCCCAATGTTCATAGCAGCACTATTTACAATAGCAAAGACGTGAAAGCAACCTAAATGTCCATCAACAGATGAATGGATAAAGAAGATGCGGTGTGTGTATATCTCACAATGGAATATTACTCAGCCATAAAAAAGAGTGAAATAATGACATTTACAGCAACATGGGTGGGCCTAGAGATTATCACACTAAGTGAAGTAAGTCAGACAAAGACAAACATCACATGATCTCACTTATATGTGGAATCTAAAAAAAGTTCACTCTGCCAGTGAACTTATTTACAAAACAGAAACAGACTCACAAACATAGAAAACAAACTTATGGTTACCAAAGAGGAAAGAGGAGAGGGATAAATTAGGAGTTTGGGATTAGCAGATACACACTACTATATATAAAATAGATAACCAACAAGGTCCTACTGTATAGCACAGGGAACTATATTCGATGCCTTGTAATAAACTATAATGGAAAAGAATCTGAAAAAGGATATATATATGTAATATATATACATAGTATATATATATATATACTATACATATAAAAAATATATATATAAAACTGAATCACTTTGCTGTGTACCAGAAACACAACCTTGTTGTGTTAGTTGATTTAACTATACTTCAGTTAAAAAAAAAATGAAGGTTGGCAATAGTGAAAATAAATGATATTCCATTAAATCTAAAAATAAATTAAAATAAAAATGTAAAGTACTATAGCTAAAAAGTCAAATAATCATATTAAAATGGAATTTTGAAACAGTCACTCTGACTCCTGGGTGGACTTCAGGGGAGAAGGGTGAGATCAGGGAGACCAGTTAGGAAGTCATTGACATAATCCAGGAAAGTGATAATGTTGGCTTGGACAAGGATGGAAGCACTGGAGGTGGTGAGAAATGTCAAGATTCTGGGTGTGTTCTGAAGGCAGAGCCGAAATGATTTGTTAATGGGTCGGATTTGTGGTGTGAGAGAAAGAGCCAAGGGTGACCCTAAGGCCTGTGATCTGAGCTATAGGGATGGAGTTACTATTTACTGCAATTCCAACAAAGGTTCTTCTCCTGCCCGCCCTCCCCACTCCTCTGTGGTATCTGAGAGCTGAAGCAGCTCCTGTGCTTGGAAGCCGAGTGGGGCTGGAGGCCATGTGTGGAAGGAGAAGAGGACAAAGTCACATGCCATCCACAGTAGCCCTCAGGTTGGATTGGGGAGGATGGGGCATATGTGCCTTTCAAGGTTCACGCCAGATCAAAAAAGTCATACTTTTGGTTTCTTCCATAAGGAATTCTTGGGGATGGGGCTTCTTCCAGCTTACAGAGCCCCACCCCCAAGAACTGCTTTCCAGTTGGGAAGTAATTGAGAATAACTGCTAATATTTCACAGAGATGGCAGAAGCCTCAGCCCCAGCCTCTGGTGAAACAAATTAGAGATGAAGATGAGGTTTAGCCCTGCTTCTCACTAGCAATTGCAAATAAGATTACGGGGAAAATGTTTCTGCCATGAGGATGGTGTCTGCCTGGAAAAATTTAAACTCATTTTAGGGGCCAAGTGGAGACCCTGGAGCAGGATTCAGGAATCTGGGTCTAGAGTAAGGCTCTAGGATTGACTTGCCCCAAGTCACAGGGCAGCTTTGCCACAACCTGTCTGAGCCTCAGTTTCCAAGTCTGTTAATGGAAAGATGCTGCAGGACTCAGCTCTGGAGCTGGGCAGTCATTTCTCTTCCGTGTGAGATGCTTTTTGCAGCCAGACAGCCTGGGCCCACCAGCTCAGGCCCACAGAGCTGGATCGTGAGGAGGTGAGGAGAGAGCCGAGAGCACTGGCTGAGAGATCTACGCCTCGCCGCAGCCTTCCCCAGTCTGGCCTATTTCCTGTATCCGCTTCCACCCCAAGTAGCAAAGGCTGACACTTATTGAGTGATGGGCACTGTTCTAAATTTTCTATCTGTGTCCATTCATTTAACCCTCACAACAACCCTAAGATGTAGGTACTACTGTTATTCCCATTTTACAGAGGAAGAAAGTGAGGCACAAAGAGGCCAACCGACTTGGCCAAGGCCACAGAGCAAAGCCTGTTGCAGAGTCAGGATAGTGAACCCAGTCTGACTTTCAAACCTGTGCCCCTAACCATCATACATCCTGCCTTTCAAGGCTTGTGAGTCTCCTTAACTCTGCCCCAGACTTCCAGAGCTGAGGGGGTTTTGGCAGTTAGCCCATAAAAGGATCCCAGACTCTGACATCCCACAGACTTGGGTGTGAATCCGAACTCTACCACTGGTGGCTGCGTGACTGAGCCTGTCTTCACTTGTGTATGTTTTTAAATTGGTTATAGATTTGGCACAGATTTGCTCTAAGGAAGAAAGCAGGCCTGGGTATAAGATACCAGGCCCTGTCTGAGGGTCAGTTCCTCTCCCCTCCTCTGTAGCCCCATCTCCAGCCTGGGGCTAAGGGATGCTCAGGACTCCTTGAAACGCTCTCTCCCTCCTGGCTTCTCTGTCGTTTTCCTGACCCAGCACCAAGGCCACCTCCTGCTGAGAAGCCCTCCTATTCCCACTCCTTTTGCCTGTGCATCGGTGCTCCTTCCTGGGCCTCTGTGGCTTCAAGTGTTGCCACCTGCGTGGCTCCCTTTTCCACCCAGAAATGCAGACCGTGGCTAGCTACTTGGTCCTTGGGGGTCCTCCCTTCCCTGTTGCCACTAAAAGTGGTGTTTGAGGAAGACCAAGTTCTTCAGCCTGGCATTCAAGACCTTCCCTACCCCTGCACTCTGGAATGCTGACCTCATTTTGGTAACCTCTCCAGGCTGCATTTTCCCTACACACACAAAAGCCTTTGTCCAAACTGCTCCCCCCAGCCCACACCCAGGGGCCAGGAGACGGGGTGGGGGTGGGGGGTGAATTCTGAAATAAAGGATATTCTGGCCAGAGCTGCCCTGGGGACAGGCTGTGAAAGAGAGTCCTGAGGCCAAGGCAGAGGGGTCAGGTTACTGGAGAGATAATCTGATTATATCTAGTCAAGGGAGGAGAGGAATGGGGGTGGGGGAGATCCTTGAGCCTAGAAAAATGGGGAAAGAGACAAACCAGGATGCTGAAGCCAGAAGTGGGAGCCGAAAAACAAGAGGACAGAAGAGAAGGCAGAAGGAACAAACGGTCCTGGGTTCCAATCCCAGCTCTACCACCCACCTCTACCTGCCAACTGGGTGACCCTGCACAGGTCACCTAACCTCTCTGAGGCCTAGTGTCTTATTCTAAAGTCAGGCCAACCCACCCGGTGACCCAGGCTTGTTGGGGTGATTCCAAGAGAAAGCATAGGAAAAAAAGAGACCAGGGGCTGTGCTTTCTAAGTGTCTCTTCCCCTTGTCCCCCTCTCCATGCACAGAGCCTTCAAAGTGGGCCCACCCCACCCAGGGGGCTAGCAAGTACCCACACAGCGTCAGCTGGCAGCTGGCCTGTCAGCCTGAGCGAGAATCTGCCCCTGGGGAGGATCCTAATTTAATCAGCTTCACAAATCAGCTCGATGGGCTTAATTGATCTTTTTCACTCCTAATATTGTCACTGTCACTTTCTGAGCTGTGCCTCCTCCAGCCACCCCATGCACCATGCTCAGCCAGCTGGAGAGGGAGAGGAAACACTGTGAGTACACAGCCGAGGGAGGGAGCTGGAGCACAGGAAGGTGAGAAGGGTGGGGTCGTGGGGAGGGTCAGGACTGACATCCCCAGCCAGAACCTCTTGGACCAACCACACCACACCCACGGTGGCCATGGTGGGAGTGCTGAGCAGAAGGGCTCCTAGTGAGTCATTGGCTGGAACCTCAGGAAAACCACTCTAGGGCCCCTCTGGGCCTCAGTTTCCTCATCTGTACAGATCACAGCAATACTCTGCCCTTCACGATTTATTCATTCGGCAGGTGCTTATGGAACGCCTCCATGTCTCAGGCACGTGCTGGGTGTAAGGGACAATGGACGATGGCAAGCCAAAACAAACCTGTTCCGGCCCTCATGGGGTGCTCTAGACAGGCTGTCCTCCCCTGGGTGACTCCCCCCATGGAGCACATAGACTAATGCGGGGGGCAACTGACATTGATTCAATAGCACATGAACCAATGTCAAATTGCAACAGGGAGGGTAAAAGCTGGAAGAGGAGGTCCATGGTGCCATGGAGGCAGATAACTGGGGGGCTCCCTGAGGAAGCCACGCTTGAGTTGAAATGCAAAGGATGAGGTAGAGTGAGCTCAACGAAGAGGCAGGAGGAATATTCCAGGAAAAAGCCCTGTGTCTTTGACTGAAAGCTGAACGCACTTACAGCTGACCGCTGTGGCTAGGGGCAGAGAGCGAGGGGCGTGGGCAAGGCGTGGGCAAGATAAGGCTAGACCAGGAGCTCCTAACCCAAGCTGGGCTTCCCGAGTTGTTGACATTGCCATAAGGAAAACATTTTGCGTGGTGACCCGGACCACAGAACACACATGGGTGTACACATATATTACCTGCATATATCAATTTTTAAAAATTGGTACAACAAAGTTTCTTTTGCCACATTAAATGTGATCCACTCTGAGAGTTTCTATTTCTATTCTCCTGTTCTACTTCTTTGACTTAAGAAATCGCAGGTCACCAACCACTACATTGATTTCCCAGCCCCCTAATGGGCCATGGCTTTAGGTGAAGAGACACTGTGCTTTGCAGGGCCTTGGGGGCTGCGTTCAGGAGCTCTATCTTTACTCCACAAGCAATGGGAAGTCCCAGTTCTCTTCTGCGGGGCAATCCAATGAGACTTGCATTTTGGAAAGGTCTCCCTGGGTGTTTCATGGGAGTCCATTGGAGGGGGCAGGAGTAGAGGCAGGGAGACCAGAGAGGAAGCTGCTAATAGCCAGGAGAGAGATGGCGGCGGCTTGGATTTGACAGTTTTCCAAAGCAAATAAGGTAATAAGTATGAAAATTTTTTGAGCCATTTTATAAAATGTTTTATGAAAAGTTGCACCGTGAAACGGCAAAATCTCCAAATCTAGATCCAGGCAACCTGGGTACAAACAGCAGCTGCATCACTTCCCAGTTATACCATCCTGGGGGAATACTCTGCCCCAGTGGGTCTCAGTTTGCTAACTGTAAAATGGATCATAAGAGTCCCTACCCGCTAGAGCCACTGCCAGGTTTGGATTCAACGGTGCATATCCTCAGCCAAATGCTGAGGATATGACCTGTAGCAAGAACTCGATAAGTGAGTTGTAAATATGAAGAAAAAAAAAAAAAAGCTAGAACTTACTCACTCATCGATATGCATTCAGTCCCTGTTCAGTGCTAGGCATGGGGGATATGGTGGGGAATAAAATCACACAGCACCTGCCCTGTGGGAACTCCTGGTCCAAGAGGAATTTCCAGAGCCATAACAGATTTATCAGGGTTGAAACTGATTTTGAATCTCTGACTGAGCTGCCAAGCTCACCTGGTCAAGCTCTCCCATTTACAGGTGAGCAAACTGAGGCCCAGGCCAGCTAAGGTTCATTTTTAAACAGGTTATACCTTCAGATGAACAGTTATCTGGAGCCTATTACCTGAGCCCAGTTCACTTCTGCAGGGAATTGTGCCTGCCCTGGTATGTCTGGTGCACCTGTGTGGTATCTCTTAAATATACAGCTCCCCACTCATGCCCCAATCTCCCTCTTGGGGCAGATTTAGGGACAGGCCAGAGCAACAGCAGGCTGTGCAGCCAGAAGCCGGTGCAACCGGCTAGGCTGTCTGTTCCCTGCAAGCCAAACTCAAGCGAGCGGACGGGGAGGTGGCTGGGAACTCCCTGACGGTGAGCATCACCACCTCCCCTTACACTTCTGGGGCTCCATTAAATGGCCCTGGGCAGGCGGATACAGGTCTGTACTGCCCACCTTGGGCTGGGCTCTGAGCACCTGCCGGGCATGCAGAGAAAAGGAACAACTTCACCACAGCACCCTCTCGGCAGCCAAGACTCACTGGCCCTGAGCGAGCCATGTGGCCACTGAGTATCAGGCGACTCTAGCTGAGAGCCTGCCAGGTCTGCATCTGACTTTCTCTGCTCTTTGGCCCGATGCCTGGGACTAGGGGAAAGACTCTCAGGTGTGTGTGGCTGGCTCTGTCTCTCTCCCAATCCCACGGTCTTCACTCCTCCATAGCCATGTGTTAATGTCCCCTCTGTGTCTCTGCCTCCTTGGGTCTCTGAATGCATCTCTCTGGCCTGTCTCTCTAAGTCCAGACAGATCTCTCGGGCTCTGTCTGTCTCGGGGTGTTTGTCTCTGGCTTGCATCTCTGTGGATGTTTGGGAACGACCCTCTCGGTTGTCCCTGGTGGCTCTCTGTGCATTCTGGATTGCCCTCAGCTTTCATTTTTGTGCTTTCTTGTCTCTGTATTTCTTTCTTTCTTTGTGTGGCTGAGTGAGTCCTCTGTCACCTACCTGGTGTGGGGGAGTGGGAGGTGCCTCTCTCCAGGTCTCAAAGCACCTGCATTTGAGTGAAGGGCTGTCTTTGGAATGAGCCAGTCAGACTGTAAAAGTCACTTCCCTGCCTGCCCATCTGGCCCTCCAGTCCCACCAACACACACCTGCTTCCCTAAGCTTTGTACCAGCAAAACGCCTGGGAGACACTGACTCTGCACTGCAATTCACCCCCCTCCACACTCCTCACAGTCAACGTGCTAATTCTACTGCTCTCAACCAGCCTCAGATGCTGCTCCCACACACCTCAGCTGTGTGACCTTGAGCAAGTTACTTAACCTCTCTGTGCCACCCCCCCACCCCCACCCCAGAGGTTCTCTACACAGCATTATGCTGCCTTCTCAACTGACTCCTCATGTAGAGGATAATCAGCACTAATTACCCTTGGAAGGCCTTTTCATTAAAGGAGGAAAACCTAAATTTGCCACTGTGTGATCTCCTCCCCCCTCCCCAAGAGGAATCTCTGCACTGGGGCAGTAACAGCGCTCTCTGTATCAGGAGTGGGATCAACCACTTTACCTGGAGAAGAGCCTGGCTGTCTTTCAGCTCTTTGCTAAACAAGAGAGAAAGACTTCTTCCTTAAGAAGCTGTTGCTCTGTGAAAAATAAAACTAAATAGAGCCACAGATAGCACACTGACAGTGGGAAAATCTTATTTGATCACCCCGATGCCATGCCTTTCCAAGGGCAGGAGCAAAATGGGAGCAGCCTTATCTGATGGTTTGTGTCTGCAGAGGGAGGAAAATGCCAGCTGGTAACAGGCCTCTACTTGTTTACAGACATCCCCGCAGATGCTCCCAGCATCCAGGAGAGGCCGTGGAGGGTGATGCACGTGGTCTGCGTGGGCAGGCTTTCTGGACCAGGGGGCCTGGGCTACTTGGTCAGCAGAGCTGCAGCGGGCATTTGCGGACACCATGCTCTGGACCAGGGGCTGCACTGAAGCCAAAGACAGACAAGGTCCCCGCCCCCGCCCATGACAGGGAAAGCTTTAGAGCACAGCCTGATACCAGGCACTTGACCTAGGATGCTTCGTTAGTGCTCACAACCTCTAACGACGTGAGAGTTTGTATTAGCCCCCGTTTTACAGATGGAGAAGAGGAGGCACAGCAAGGGTAAGAAACTGGCCAAGAGCCAGCCAGTCACCCAGCTAGACTTGAACCCAGGCAGTCTGGTTCCAGAGTCTGTGCTCTCACCTACTGTGGAGTAAATACAGGCTAGAACGTACAGCAGAAAACTGAGCCAGTAAACTCACAGGGTGGGTGCAGGCACCTGTCAGGACTTCTTGGGGATAAAGGGAGGATCCTGCTATCCTCACATTTTGGCTCTCCTAATACAATGTCTTAAAATGTCAAAACAGGGTTACCAAAACTGTGGATGGTTTTAACTGTTTACATCTCACAAATTAATGCTTTTAGTCCTCGAAGTACGATGCAATGAAAATTAGACTCTTTCCCAGATAGTTACATTACCTGCAAAAATAATGTGATTTCACAGTGCACTACAAGCACCGTGGGCTGGTAAGGGGACAGAAGAAATTTGGGATGATCATTTCCCTTTGAGGTTGCTTTGAGGCCACTAGTCTGACCGCTTTAGGGGATAATATTGTAAATCCAATCTGGGAGGAATCAGCCCAATTTTGCTAGCTTTGAAGTTGGAGGAAGGCGGCCATGAGCCAGAAATCCAAGGAATGGATTTCTGATCTACCAAGAATGGAATGGGACACTGAAGTGGTAATGAGTTCCCCAGCACTGGAGGTATTTAAGCAGAAGCCAAGGGCCATCTGGCAAAGGTGTTGACAGGAGATTCAAACATCAGATAAGAGCTGGACTAGTTAATTTCTGAGTTTTCTTCCAGCCCTGAAAATCTCAGATACTATTTTGCCTTTGTATTAGAATAGATTCAAGATGTTGCCTTTGGGGGGAAAATAGTAATCAAAATGTAAATACCATGGGAATAATAGATTTGGCCTAATTATCAGCGATTACTCAGAGTTTGTCATTATTTCCGTACAATATATACCAAAGTTCCGGAAAACAAATCAAAGAAAGTACCACGGGCCAATGCCATTAATAGAAGCAAAACACTTCAAGATGAGAATTTAATTTACTGGGTGAGTTCTTGAGGCACGTTTTTGTTGATGAATATTTATAAAAGTGGGTTAGGCTGGACTTGGTAAAGATTGCAAAAAATTTTAATGCTGTCCCCCTCATTAATTTACTTTTAATGAATGACTTGGTAAAGCGTAACCATTCGTACGTAATGATTTCATTAATGGCTATGGCATATGCAATCGTTTTTTCACACGTTTGAATGTCACTTGAATAAAATGATACCTTAAATTATACAGTATAATAAAGTATGTTTGTTGAAACATGACAAGCTTCTGCCTCTTTGTACTCAGGCTCCAAGGACTCCTTGCATTTGGAATGGCAACAGTTTAACGGAACTGGAGTGATGGGTTTCTTCTTCCATATCTGAGGTTTCTCTCAAAACTAGACGCTGCGCTTCCGCCCTAAAAAAACCCTGTGCATGAAAACTTGGAGCCAGAGAGCGCAGTGAGTCCCTCATACCCCTGCAACACCACTCTCCTCGCCTCAGCCCGTAGGATTTGCTTAAAACCGCCCCTCCGAGCAGAGACTCAGCCAGACTATCCCATAAAAAGAGGGCATTTGTGGGCAGGACCCAGCTAGGGGCGGTGCCAGGCCTGGGGAGGGGCCAGGAGAGGGGCGTGGTCTGGTGGGTGGAGTCTTGGCTATTGCTTGGTTAGGGAAGGAGCACAGGTGAGAGCTGACTTTCCACCGTTGGTCAAAAGGGCTGCCAGGCCAACATACTTCCTCAAGCTTTGTTGAAGCCAGTTTAGGAGAACAGAGAGGCCTCGTCCTATTTAAAATGGGTACCCTTGATAATTTCTTAGCTTAGTCCTGTGTCTGTTCCCACAGAGTGCTGATCCAGTTTATAAGTATTTCGTTTAGCTGTTTATTTGTTTATGGCAGGGACCATACCACTGTGTTCACTATTGAATCCCCACCCCTAGAACGTTAACAAGTGGTCAGAAAAAAAATTTTTTTTAACATCTTTATTGGAGTATAACTGCTTTACAATGGTGTGTTAGTTTCTGCTTTATAACAAAGTGAATCAGTTATACGTATACATATATCCCCATATCCCCTCCGTCTTGCATCTCTCTCCAACCCTCCCTATCCCACCCCTCTGGGTGGTCACAAAGCACTGAGCTGATCTCCCTGTGCTATGTAGCTGCTTCCCACTAGCTATCTATTTTACATTTGGTAGTGTATGTATGTCCATGCTACTCTCTCACTTTGTCCCAGCTTACCCTTCCCCCTCCCTGTGCCAAGTCCATTCCCTACGGCTGCATCTTTATTCCTGTCCTGCCCCTAGGTTTATCAGAACTTTTTTTTTTTTTTAGATTCCATATATATGTGTTAGCATATGGTATTTGTTTTTCTCTGACTTACTTCACTCTGTATGACAGACTCTAGGTCCATCCACCTCACTACAAATAACTCAGTTTTGTTCCTTTTTATGGCTGAGTAATATTCCATTGTATATACGTGCCACATCTTCTTTATCCACTCATCTGTCGATGGACACTTAAGTTGCTTCCATGTCCTGGCTACTGTAAATAGAGCTGCAATGAACATTGTGGTACATGACTCTTTTTGAATTATGGTTTTCTCAGGGTATATGCCCAGGAGTGGGATTGCTGGGTCATACAGTAGTTCTATTTTTAGTTTTTTAAGGAACCTCCATACTGTTCTCCATAGTGGCTGTATCAATTTACATGCCCACCAACAGTGCAAGAGGGTTCCCTTTTCTCTACACCCTCTCCAGCATTTATTGTTTGTAGATAGAAAATATTTCTTGGCAGAGAGAGAGAGAGAGAGAGAGGAAAGGAAGGAAGAAGAGAGCAGAAGAGGGAAGAGGAAGGAAGTGGGGGGAAGGAGTGAGGGAGGGGAAAGGAGGAAGAAAGGCTGACTGAATTAGATTAGAAGCATAAAGCAAAGCAAGCCACTGGCCAAAAAAAGAAATGTTGAGATCAATGTCACGGGCTCTGTGGAGCAGCTGTTTCCCTTCCTGCCACCCTCTGCCACTCCCCAGCAGGGCACAGTCCCCCGCCCCAGGTCTCATCAGCCTTGCTACCCACGATTATTTATTCCCTCCTGTCATGAAAGTGGTCCCAGAAAGGAATAAGGTGTTTGGACAGCAATGAAAAGAATACTCTTCTGCAGGTGTACCATGGTATGTGGTTTTCAAAGTGTCTTCCTACCTTTGATCTCCTCAAATTCTTGCCAGTCCAGTCTATCTCACAGGGCTGTTTCATTATTCCCATTTTTTCCAGAGAGAATGGTCTCCATGGAATTAAATGCTGGCTCAAGGTCACAGAGCCAGGAAATGGCTGAACTAAGAAGACTTCAACTCAGGTCCTGGATTATGTGGCTGAGCAGCTTTTAATGGTTCTCAGCAGTTTAATAAGTTACCTTTCCCAAGGGTGTTTGCATTTTAAAAGAAAACTAAAAAGATTGGAAAATGTACAATCCAAATGAATGAACTGTGAATAGTAAAATGTCCTGTACAAAAGCATGTGTACAGGAAAGACTGACACTGGGGCCGGAGGGACGAGGTGGTCCCAGAAGATTCTCAACACACAGGCTTTCAGGGTCAAACAGATCTGGGTTCAAATCTCTTACATTCCATTCGCTAACCCAGTGATCTGGAACCAGCAGTTTCCATTTTCTGAGTCTCTTTCCTAATCTGTGAAATGGGGATGATAATCCTACCTCAAAAGGGTGATGTGAGACTGGCATGCATAGAAATTGGCACATAGTGGGAGGTCAGCAAAGATTGGCAGCCTTACATGGAGGGTTAGAGGAACAGAACCCATCCCAGTTGGCCTCCACAGGAATCAGGGTGCTGGGTGGAGGTGGGCCTCACCCCCCAGCTCCACAGGGGAAGGGGAAGGGAAGATAGGAGATGACGAGCCCAGGGCTGGCTGCTGCTCCAGGGCCATCTCTGTGCCCAGTGCGGGGCTAGACACACTAACCCTCATGCTAATTGCCCAGCCGTTAGGATCAAGCCAGGATAGGAAGGGCTGGGGTACCTACAGCTATGCTGCAGCCCTCATCTCTTCTGAATCCTCCCCCACCTCCTCGAAGAAGATTTATGGAAAGATTAAGGGGCGTTTTTTTTCAATATCTATTAATATTCATGGCAGTCTTCACAGCCATCTGCTTTTAACGATTTTGTTTGCAAAGACCTGAGATTAAAATATGGCCTGCTAGTGCTCTGAAGCATCTGAACTGAAGGCGATAAAACAAAGGCCTTTTCAGGAGCTCCTGATCTGGCCTGTCACTCTACCTGCAGCGGGGGAGACTAATGACTAGTGGGTGGGAGGGGCAGCGGAGGGGGGCTCCCGGACCTGGCTGAGATTGGATCCAGGGCCAGTGCTCCCCATCAGGCCTGGCAGTGCTCACCGCGGGGGAGTGAACAGCCCCAGCTCCCTCCCCACCACCTTGCACAGGGCCCTGGGGATGAGGGGGCTTAGCTAGGGCAGGAGGAAGATGATGGCTAGAACGTCCAGGAGACTCGGGGCTTTGAGGACTCCCAAACCCTGGGATCGGCAACCTGGAGAGGGGGCTGTCCACACTGGAAATGTCCAGGGGTACAGAGAGGGCAGGGGGAGCCCCTCGCTGTGATGCTGTGCCCCAGACCCATCAGTGTCACACCACACCTCCTCTATATGTCAGTGCAACGCAATCCAAAGCCTGTGTCTCTGTCGGACTTCAAAGTCAGTCACTTCAATCTAGCTCTGTCTTGGGTGGAACCCAATTTGCCCACCAACATCTTGGGATGCCCGTGCCCAAGCTGGTGTCCTTCTCTTTGCCTCCTCCTGGAGAGGAGTTTCAGTAAGCTGTTAGGGGGTGGCCTGGGGACAAGGGAGGGACCAGCAGTGGCACTCGGGCCAGCATGTGTGACAGTGCAGACTGTGCCCTGCACAACTCCAGGGGGCACCCTTCCTAGCCTCTGCGACGGTCCTGAACAGGCCTCCAGGACCCCACCCCGAGCAACGCCAGGGCTTTCCGCTTTGTACTTTGTGTGTCGAAGCTCCGCGCACGGCTCGCTTGACTGGAGGCTCCTGCTGCTTAGGAACGGTTGAAAACCAGCAGAATCCAAGTCACCTCTCTCCTTAGACAGGCGCCTCTCCCCTTTGGCTCCTTCGATTCTAGGCTCCACGCTTCCAAAACATCCCCAGCGGGGTAAAGCCCGGTTCCTGGGCAGGCAGGTAGACAGACATGGTGGGTTTCCATGTGCCTGCCCAGCCCCTCCCCATGCCAACAGGGTCACCTCCTAGTCTAACCATCAACCTTCCTGTCCCAGGCTCCCACCCTCTGGGAGTGGAAAGTCACCGTCTTTGTCCGTCCACCTGCCCTTGTGAGCCAAGACCTGACCCACGAGTGCCAGGGAACACCCCCTGCTTCTCCTCACTGGAGAGGGCCTCCCCCAGGGACCACATCAGGCCTAAGGGAACAGGTTCTGTTTTCCATCTCCCAAGTCTGGGAAATCCTCCTTGCATTCCCACTCCTGGCCAGCCTGCTTATGATTCCAGAGCAGGGCAGCCTTCCTAAAACACCGCGGGTTCCACCTGCCCTGGGCCCCCTCCCCGTGGCCTTCCAACAGGAGTACTGCCTTCCCCAGCCCTCAATGCCCGAGCAATGGAGAGGCAGCTGCCAGCCATGCCCCCTCCTCTGAGCCCTGCTCGGCACCACAGTCCTGTGAGGGCTGGGACCCCACCGCTTAGCCAGACCTGATTAGACCAGGCAGGCCCCATCAGGCTCTCTCCCCAGAGAACCCAGGAATGGGGCCAGAGAGCTCTGGGTGCTTGGTCCAGGTGGTGGCAAGCTGAGGTGGGTGCCACTTCCAGCATCAGGAAGGAAGGAGAGCAAACCAGGGGCGACAGGTGGGACTCGTCCAGAGCAACCCAGAGGTGAGCCTGAGCGCAAGACTGGCCAGTACTGGTCCAGCTGCTCCTGATGGCCCACTGCCCCCCCCTCCCTGGGGCCCCGAAGACAGCCCATGGAGCCTTGCTGGACCTCCCTGCCTCCGATGAGGCCACTTGGGATGTGTCTCTGTTCCTTAAAGCTAAAGAAAACCAAGATGGAGGCCTCCAGATACCTGCTCCGGGTCCCCCGTTTCTCTGTGACAGCGACACCCACCCCCACCCACCCTAAGCCTCCTCTTGGTCTCTGGCCGTGCCCCCTGCCTGGAACACCCACCGTCCCTGCCCCCAAAGGCCTAGCCAGTCCTCACACACTGCCCCCTCCCCAAACAGAATGCCATCTCCTCCTGCCTGGTGCTTGGAGACCCCAGCATCTCTTCTGAGACAATCTCTGTACTCCAGGGCCCCCTACTCTCCTTGGAGGACCAGGGTCAGGAGCGAGCAGGATGCCGACTTCCTGGTCTGTCTTCTAACTCAGGTTTAAATACCCTGAGGCTCCTGGCACTGGGTTTGGCACTCAGTAGACTTTCCTCCAGAAACGTTTCCTCTTTTTGCCTTGAAATGAGTCTGTGGGCATCTCTCTAGTGCACAATGTGTTGGTTTACCCTCGAGAAGATCCTAGAATAACATCACTAGACAGACCCTTGGAGAATGTGTTCAGCTCTCCCATTTTACAGCTGGAGAGGCTAAGGCCAGAACCAGATGCCAGGTCTCCCGGCCCCGCCTGCCTAGGGCCGTGAGCAGCGCAGCCCTCTGCCTCCCAGGCGCCCCCTCAGGATCACACAGGAGCACACATCGCGGAGCAAAGCCCTCGGAGGCTTATTTTGGCAGTTTCTGCCGTTAGTCACATCTCTGCCAACCCACCGCTAGGTAATTAAGGAGCCAAGAGCCACTGCAAAAAAAAATTAAAATTAAAAAAAAAAAAAGAGCCACTGCAGAGAAATGAAATTGGACTTAAAATATTCATTTACATATTCGGTTTGGGAGACAAGAGTAAAAGAAAGTGTGTGTGTGCGTGTGTGTGTGTGTGTGTGTGTGTAACTAAGCATGTGTGCAGGTGTGTTCACGTGTGACTGTGTATGAGTGACTGTGTGTGTTGTGTGCGTGGGAGCGTGTGTGTGGTGGGAGACCAGCCTCCTCTCTGGTTCTCCTGCCCTCAGGCCCACCCAGGCCAGCCCACCCTGCACCCTGATTGTCCCTGGCTTTCCTCTCTCCTGATGACGTGACTCAGCTGCAGCCTCAGCTTCTACGGGGAAACCCACCCCTGAGAATGAAACACAGGGTCTGTCACTATCCGGACCTGCCTACCTTTCCAGAATCTTCTCCCACCCAAGCCTCACACTACACGTGCAGCATCCAATCACACGAAACATGCAGCATTCATGGGACGCGCATGCCCACCGTGCCTCTAAACCTGTTCCCATGCTGTCTTCTCTGCCTGGGATGCATTCTCCCTCTTTTCATCCAAACTTCAAGGCCCCAACCTCAAATATCACCTCCTCCATGAAGCCTCCCCTAAATGCCAGGCCACTTCCCTGCAGGTAGAGTCAGCCGCTCTGCATGACCCTAAATGACAGCTAGCATTTGGGCAACACTTTACCTGTATTACTGCATTCCGTCCTCACAGGGCCCTGAACAAGATGTCCTATCCTCATCCCCAGTTTACAGGTAAGGACACTGCAGCACATAGAGGTTGAATGACTTGCCCGAGGTCACACAGCTATAACACAAGAGTGCCAGGATTCAAACCAGCCAGTCTGGCCCCAGAGCCTGAGCTCTTACACCCTCCAGCACACTGTCCCCACACACCCACATCACACGGGACATCAGTGCAGTGCGACATGAGCACAAGCAGAAGACGGGCTATGGTCCGCCCACCTGTCTTCCCTGCTACCCCGCACAGAACCTCTTCCATGCCTGTTTCCCAGCACCCGGCACAGAGCCTGGCGCAATGTGGGGTGTGGAAGGCTTCTGAACAATCAAATGAAAGAAGGAATACTCACCTGTGTGTGTGTGCGCGTGTGAGAGACATGTGTACAAGAGGGTGTGCGTGGGTGGGAGTCTGTGAAAGAATGTGAATGTGAGGCTACGAATGGGGCTGAGTTTGAGGGGTGTGTCATGGGGATTGAGTGTGAACATATGTGATGATGCTATGGGGCGACGTGTGGAGTGTGTGCTGTGTGTGTGTGTATGAGGGTAGAGGGGATGGGGTGCTTGTGTGGGGGGGGGGCTTTGTGAGGCGGGTCGTGAGAGTGGCATGGACAGTGTGGGTGGCGTATGAAGGAGTCTGTGCACAGGGCATCCTCAGACACCCTTGGGACCCCTCACGGACAGCTAGAGGCCCATCTCGGCTGCATGAATAGTTAAAGCCCTTAAACTGTGCTGCTTCATCACTGCTATTTTTACAAAGTTGTCACAGAGAAATATCATTTTTCTTCCTCCTTTATTTCATTTTCTTTGGGATATAGTAATTAACAAAAGCCGTTAAATGCCAGCAAAACTGTTTCTTTTGAAGTTTCTACATGGCTGTCACCCGGGAGATAAAGGCAGATTACTCAATCTTGACATTATAATTGTGGATGCCAGATAAAAGCCTGGATTAGACACTTCACAGCCCCACTCGGAGGGGAGGGCGGGAGGGCCGGCGGGAGGGGCGCCGCCAGCAGGGGGAGGGGACAGCTCGCCACGTGGTTGGCTTCTCTTCATTTTGAGTTGGACAGTCCCCAAGTCACACAATGTTAGGTGGGAAGGAAGCATGTTCCACAGCAAGGTGCAGCAACCCAGAAGTCAGGGGCTGAGCTCCTGAGCCTGGCAGCTCTCTCCCCCGGGGCTCCCCGGGGTAGCCCGCCACACTTGCCTGGCAGGATGCTGCTCACCTGCCAGCCTGGGTGCCCAGCTCCTCGAAGGCGGGGCTGGGTCTTCTCAGTGAGGGTGTCTCCAGCCCTGGCACTGAGGGTGCCACATGGTAGGCACACCTCCTGCTGGAAGGAGCCCCGGGTTCTAGTCCTGACTCACACTCCCTCCCTTTGGCCTGGATTTTGGAGAAGGCAGGGGAGGCAAGCGTGTGAGAAAGTCATCTGCCTGCTCCAAGGCCACCCGAGGCCCTCGCAGGCCACCCAAGAGCAGTGCCACCTGTTGCCAGGAGGGGGCGCCAACCAGGGAAAGGCTGGGCAGGGCCGAGCCAGAGGAGGCCCCAGCATGGAGACGGAGAGGCCCGCTTTTTAGTGGAGGCGGAAGGGCCAGAATCGAGATGCCCCGGAGACTTTGCTCACTCTTAAGACTGGAAGCTTCTAAAGTGCAGGGACCAATATTGTCTGATTTCTCGGGTCAATCCTGAACAAAGTTGTGACCTTGAAATTCAGTTTATCCAAACTGGGGCTCCCCAGACTCCCTCCAGCCCACAGACGAGCCTTCACTGTGTTAAATAATGATAATGATAATAATAATAATAAATAATATAATTTTTAACTGTTTCAGTCAGGGTCCAGCCAAGAACCAATCAACCACTCTAGGTATTTAAAGCAGAGGGAACTTAACTCAAGGACCAGTTACACAGGAGATGAAAGATGAGTAAGACAACCCAGAGGTTAGCAGCAGCTCTGGAGGAAGGAAGGCAGGAGGCAGGGTGACCAGGGCCCAGAGGCCACGATGACTTGGCCGACCTGGAACCCCGGTAGGTCACAGAGACACGAGCATTGCCAGAGATGGTGCCTGAGTCAGAGAGATGGGGGAGACACCCTGGCTTCTCCTACCTCCCACCCTCTCACCTTCCCATCTCCAACCAGAGCCTCTCACTGACTCCACGCAACCCACCCAGAAGCCTGAAGGGGCCAGTCCCCCAGCATACAGAGCAGAACAGGAGAATGGCGAGGAGGGGACCTGAGGGCAAATTAACCAATGGCCGGCACCCTTGCCAACATTTTAAAATCTTGAGCTGGATTTCCAGCGTCTCGTGAAAAAGAGCAACATCGGGTCTGTGTTCCCAAGTTCCCAGATGCAGCAAACATCTGGGGGTGATAGAGGCCGTCCCCTTCAGAAGGAGCATCCTCTTCTCCAGTCTTTCACAAATTCCATCAGGCCTGCCTTACTTGTTCATGGCACCTGGAGGTACTTCACTGTGCAATTCCTGTTCTAAATCAATGTTCCCAATGTGCAGAGGGAGAAACCGACGCCCAACCAAGGAGAAGTGATTTACCCATGTTTACACGATGGAACGAGAGCAAAGGCAAGACCAGAGCTTAGACACCCTGGATTATATTTCCTAAGTGCTGAATTGATTAGCAAAGAGCGGAAAGCATTTGCGAAGTAACCGTGTCTGTCAGTGGGGAAACGAGTGGCATTTACTGGACCAGCACTGGCAAAACAGCAGCGTAGCTGCTCGTGGTCCCCTGGTCAGTGAGCCTTGTCAGGAGGACGGCAGCAGAAACGCCAGCAGAGATGACCAGGACAGGACCCGGGCAGCAGAGGCTGTTCTGAGCCTGGCGCTGCCACTCAACTGCTGTATGACCACAGCAAAGTCGCTCTTGGTGCTCTAAATACAAGGAGGAAGGACCAGACGCCCTCCTGGAGCCTTCCCCACTCCACCAGGCTGGGACTCGATTTCCTGAGCAGAGACGGGAGGAAACCATCCTGCTAGAGAAGCCAGCCAAGTGCATGAGGGTCCTTAAAAAGGAAGGTTGAGGGGAGACACTGGGAAACATAAATCTGCTGGCACCGCTCTCTCAGAAAGGGTTTTAATTAATTGTTTTTATACGACATAAGAGCAACTCATTACCGAACAGCTTTGATTTGTGACACCTGCATTATAGATGATTTTTAAATTAACATTTCCCCAATAAAAGGTGTCAGTAGAGAGCTGAGGACGCCCAGAGAAGTATAAAAGGATAATAATATGAAAATACAAATAAACACCAGTCCAGCCTAACAAAGGGGGCTGCTTAATCAATTTTACAATTAATTAAGGCTGCCTGGGGTAGCTGGGGCCCTGGAGGCAACTGGAGGTACTGGGTTGAGGTTCAGGCATCAAAAGCTAGGAAGAGGGGAAGTGTCTGAGGCTTAAGAGAGAGAGACACAAGGAAAATGAAAGATGCTGCCAGGCTTCCCCTTAAGGGGAGAGAAGTACTCCTGAGTATTCTTTCTCCCTTTGTTCTCCTGGATTTATCATTTATTCATTCAGTAAGTATTTATAGAGCTCCGATGAGCCCAGGCAAAGGCACCAAGGTGAGAGAGAGTGAGTGGTTCCTTGGAGATGCTGAGAGCCCCATAGGTCTGGACCAAAGAGTCCAGGGCAAAGCAGTCGAGAAGACTGGAAAGGTAGGCAGGGACTAGACTGTAGAGGCCTCTGGAAAATATCAACCACATCTGGACTTATTTTCAGATGCCGTTTGAAGAGTTTCAAGTATAAGAGACACAGGCTCAGATTTCCATTTTAGGTAGATGCAAGTGGATACTGCACTGGAAGGGTGGAGGGAAGAAAAAGAAGTCACCCAAAGTAAGTCAGACAGAGAAAGACACACACTGTATGATATCACTTACATGTGAAATCTAAAAAATGCAACAAACTAGTGAATATAACAAAAAAGCAGCAGACTCACAGATACAGAGAACAACTAGTGGTTACCAGTGGGGAGAGGGAAGCAGGGAGGGGAAATATAGGGGCAGGGGAGTAAGAGGTACAGACTACTATGTATAAAATAAGCTACAAGGGTATATTGTACAGCACAAGGAATATAGCCAATATTTTATAATAACTATAAATGGAGTATAACCTTTAAAAAGTGTGAATCACACTATATTGTACACCTGTAACTTGCATAATATAGTACATCAACTGCACATCAATAAAAAGAGGAGAACACGCCAATGTATCACAAAAAACTACTACCTCATAAATTACATTTTCATGAAAAATAACTATTTTCCCGAAAAAAAGATCACCCAAGCAAGACATGCTGATGCACTGAGTTCAGAGGGAGGTGGCTGAGGTAGGAAACAGACCGATCCCCAGGGAGACCTCAAAGCTGGAGCCCACAGGATTTGCTCCTGGGGATCCAGCAGGAGAGAGGGGACGGGGGAGCGGAGGAGAATGCTGGGGAAGCAGCCATCCACAGCACAAGGGCTAGGTCCCTGCCCGCAGGGGTTTTAGGTTCTGGTCAGGAGAAACGGGAAAAAGATGCACACAGGGATGCAGAAAGGATTTCAGAGCGCGCCAGCAGGTGAAGAAAATGGAGCCCAGTGCCGTGGTGGGACTCCTGGGGGAGTGCAGTTTGGGGCGGGGCGGTGGGGGAAGGCCTCTCTGAGGAGGTGTCATTTGAAGTAGACCTGAAGAATCAGGAGCCAGCCAGGCCAAAGGTGGGGCAAAGGTGGTCCAGGGATCAGTTCAGCAGTTGCAAAGGCCCTGAGGCCGAGGGGGAGAAGGAAGAGGCACCAGGACCGCCCTCGCCCATCTACACCTGCTACTGCTCTCTCATTTCTGTCTTTGCTTTCCCCCTGGTTGACCAAAGGGGCTGTGAAATTGCTATATAAATGAGGACTGGTCTCCTCTATAGACAGAGGCCATGGAGCATTGATAACCATTTCCCAGGCCTCATTCCAGGCCTTTACACTCTCCTGTGGAGGGATCTGACCCCTCCAGGGGAGTCAGTGGCCGTCTCCATGCCAATGACTTCCTACTTTTATGGATGCCCCAGAACTCATTCCTAAACCCCAGATCCACTTAGGTGTCTCTCAGATATCTCATAACACATCCATCCTCCTAAAGTCAGCTTTTCCCTCTGTGTCCCAACCTCAGTTAAAGACGCCACCATCCATCCAATTGCTCAAAACAGAGACCTAGGAATCATCTTGTAACTCCCTCTCCCCCATATCCGAGTCCTGTTGGCTCTTCCTCCTTATAGCTCTTGAGCACATCTTCCTCTTCTTCCACTGCATTCCATTCTACCTAACCTAGCCACCCACACACCTTACCTAGGTGACTACAACTGCCCCCCTCTCCCCGATCATCCTCTTACCAGTGCACCCTGCACCCAACAGCCAGAGGAATCCTTCTAAAATGAAAGCCCATCACATGTACCACTGTCCAGAAAGCTTCCAGAGCTTCCCATGCCCTCAGACTAAAGTCCAAACACTGTTACGATGCTCATCAAGGGCTCCTGGAGTCTAGTGTCCCCCTACCCCCTGTAGCACCACGTTGTCCCCTGCTCCCTCCATGCTTTGCTGTCCAGATACAGGGGTCTCCCTTCAGCTCCCAGACTAATGTTGCTCCTCTCATCCGTCTTCTTTCACACCCGTGGTCCCTCAGCCTGGAACATTCCAGGTGCTCTTCCCTGCATCACCCCACCTTACCATGGTCTGGCCACCTTCAACTCCATGGCCCAGGCTGCAATCTCATCAAATACTTCTGCAATTGTTTGCTGAATTGTGTAGATTCCCCCCAATCTGTAAACTCCACAATCTCAGGGACTATTTCTGCCTTGTTGGCCCCTGTTTTCCCAGCACCTGGTGGACCGACCATATTGCTGAATGAATTAATAGATGAATCGAATGATGTCACAGAACACAGTGTGCTATATTCCTACTAGAAGTTTAGATGTTCAATGAGACCAACAAGGAACACCATCTTCAACATACATCTCACTGGCCAGTTTGCATCCTCACGTGTCCCCAGATAAGGTCACTCTCCCAGGATGGGTATTGGTAGTGTGATAGAAGGAAGGGGCGGACCTCCACCTGAGATGCTTCATCGCCTGCTTCCATGAAGCCAGTGGGGGTCATGAGGCCTATAGATTGTCTGCATGGTCTGTGGGCCAGCTGGTTTCTGTCCTCTCCATATTGCCCCAGGCCCCAAGAGGACGTGGCTACCAACAGGGTCTCCTGGCTGGGGGATTTGGGTGCTTTAGCTCCCCTTTGCCTGGTAGGAATGTGAGATACCTGAGTCCTGCCAGGCTGGCCCCACAACAGAGCACCTCCAGCTCACAATTCCACACTGGACCCATTCATAGACCTCAGTGGTAGGGTTAGGGTTTCAAGATTAGGGTTAGGGTTAGGGTCAGGGTTACAGAAGTGGTTATAGGGAGTCTGCGACCATCAAATCAGCAAGTAGGGGAAAAAGAATGGGGTGGAGGTCAAGGTCAAATACTTGGGTCTTTCAGAAAGGGTGGGATGGCCTGTGCCTGGAGGAATCCAGGAGGGCTTCCTGGAGGAGGCAGGCTTGAGCTGTGCCAGGAAGGATAGGGAGGGTCTGAAAGCAGGAGTTTCCTGATCAAGCCACTGCTTCCTTCAGCTTCAAAACCTCCCACCAGGAGGAAGCACCTCTGAAGGACAGCTTTCTCCTTCTCATAAGTCCACTGGCAACATAATTACCGATTGTCAGGACAAGAACGGACCACAGTCCACCCATGCATTTTATAAATGAGGAACCTGAGGCCCAGAGAGAAGAAAAAAATCATCATTTTCATTTGAACAAATGCACCCTTTGCATTAGAAATGGGTTTCTTCCAACACACCTGCACAACAGGTGTTATTCTCCTCCATTTAAAGATGAGGGGGCTGAGGTCCAGAGGGGTTACAGGGCTAGTGGAGGTCACATGGGATCTGATAGAACCAGGACTCAAACCCGGGCTGGTCTGAGTCCACATCTAACACCCTTGGGTGAATGTTTCTGTCTTTGGTTCTGATTTTTCTGCAGCACAGAAAGAATAATTGGCAGTTGATGTCAAAAATATATGTAGCTATTTTGATTGACGGTACGAACTCAGCGATGTACAAACACGGAATGATTCTAATGATTCTCAGTAGCTGCTATCAGCTTTGCTCTGCAAGCCCCAACCCCACAAGCTGGTAGTTGAGGGAGGGGAGGGAGGGATGGAAGAAAACAAACTTGCCAAATAATAGTATCTTCATCCTTGCTGATGATTTTCCTGGTCCCATTTAATACCTGTAGCAGTCACTTTCTAATGATTAAAGAGTATCACTGTCCAGTTCAAAGCCACCTCCTGCATAGCTTCCACGAGCCCCAGCAGCAAGAATGGGAGGGCCCTGCTTGTGAGTGACTGGCTGCCCCTTGGTGGGGAACTGGATACTACCTGCAGTATCCTGTGTAACTCTGGCCACTGGTGTCCTCATCCCAGCTGGCCTCCAGCACTGGGGGAGGCCAGCTGCCAGCTCCTTAGGTGACACTGTAACCCTCTCCACAGCCTCTGACATCAGGAACCTCTCAGGTCATGGCTGCTTCTGCTCCTGGCTCCTGGCAAGTTTGGGGAGAGCGGCATGGCTGTTTCCACCCAGCAAACTCTACTCTTCTCTTCGTATGGAGAAGGGGGCAGAGGACACCTTGCTTCCGCTAAAATGCCCCTCTCTTAGCAAAGCCTGGAGTGGATATTGTAGTGGGGACCACTCACTCTCCACCAAAATTCAATCTCCCCTGAGAGAAAAATGGCCAGGTCACCATCCAGACCAGGAGTGTCTGCACACTATGCCCCTCGGGCCACATCAGACCACCGCCTATGTTTGAATGGCCCATGAGCTAAAAATGGTTTTTACATTTCTAAATGGTTGAAAAAAGAAAATATATTCATGACACATGAAAATTATATGAAATTCAAATTTTACTGTCCATGAATAAAGTTTTATTGGGATATAGCCATGCCCATCCATTTGC
The DNA here is from genome assembly GCF_005190385.1 of Monodon monoceros. NCBI lineage: Eukaryota > Metazoa > Chordata > Mammalia > Artiodactyla > Monodontidae > Monodon > Monodon monoceros. Next base: position 27,864,417 of record NW_021703781.1, on the reverse strand, counting down.
ATATTGCCAACGGCTGCTTTCAAGATACAAGGACAGAGTCAGGTACTTGCAACACAGAGAATATGGCTCTCAAAGCTGAAAATATTTCCTATCTGGCCCTCTACAGAAAACATTTGCTGACCCCAGGTCAGGATTCCCTTTCCCAGCCTCCCTTGCAGCTGGGTGGGCCCATGTGCTAAGCTGTCATCAGTGGAAGTGGAATGGAAGTGATGTAAGATATCGGGGTGCCCCCTCCATGCTCTCTTCCACCTCCGGCTAGAGCCAGGCATGGCAGCCCCTGCCACCGAGACCACAAGAAGGCTCTCAGGGAGGGTGGGGCAGTGGGTCGGAGCACCCCAGTCCCTGAATGACTGGGTCAGAGCTGCCCTGCCAACCTGGGCCGTTCACCTTACACTGTAAGGTGAGAAAGGAAGGAACTTCAATCCTCCTTATGCCACTGCATTATCATGATAGAGCAGCCCGTCCTCACCCTGACCAGTACGGATGTTTATCACCAGCTGAGCACTGTCTCCAGAGACCTTTACTTTAAAGTCCCAGTCATGTCATTTTAGGATATTGTCCTTGTGCAGGAGGAGATGCACACCATAGATGGGGTTGCGCCCCTCCTCGAATCATCAGTACCCTGTAAACCCGATAAGAGAATTGTTCATCTTAGAGTTCTCCTGTTTATGAGGAAAGAAGGGGCACTAGCTCAATAAGAGAGACTCAGGGAGAGAGACTAGTTCAGTATAAAGCAGGTCCTCACCAGGATCCCAAAGCAGAAGGCCAGGAGCAACAAGCTCCATGGAAACCAGCATTGTGAGTCACCCGTCCAAGACCAGGGGTCTCTCTCATCGCATCCACGCACCTCTCTGCCCTCCTTCCTGGCTGGCCAGCTCCCTCCAGCCACTCACAGCTGGTGACCATGACTGGCCCCCAGTCCTAAGTGCAGCTCATCAGCTCTTCCCCCTCCCAGGCTCAGCCTCTTTCTGACACCTCCACCAGTTAGGAGTCAAATTGGCCCATCTTAGGCTTTTGAGCCATAAAACCCAAAGCATACAGTGTAGGGAAGCCTTTGCTTCAAGTGCCCACCTTGGATCAACCAGCTGAGCTCTGGAGGATACAGACACGTGACACAAACTCAGCTGCCACCCACGCAGCATGCACTGAGGGACAGAGGGTTCCCTAAGCCAGGAACTCGACCCCTCTAAGGGGCTGAGGCGTTCCATGACTAAGGGCTTGGACTTGGGGCTAGGATGCCGGGTTCAGCTCCACCTCCTTCTTAGGCGGCCATGAGCAAGTTTAGTACATTCATTTTCGCTTCTACGAAATAGGAAACATAACTAAATCACCTGCCTCATAGGGTTGTCAAGAGGATAAAATAAATTAATCCATGTAAAGCACTTAGAACAGTACCTCCTGACACACAGTGAGCTTACAGGGAAGGTGAGTGATTAGAATTACTATTAACATTATCTCTAAAACAAGAAGGAAATAATAAGTCAAGGCTCTATTCCTTTGCTGTAAAACATCTCAATGTTTGCTCAGTGAATGATTCAAGTCAGCTTGAGAAAAGCACAATGATTGGGCCACAGGTGCACCTTCCTAAGGAGCCCAGGGTACATGGCTGTCATCTACTAAGGACTCACTCACTCACTCTATGCCCATCCTGTGCTCGGCCCTCTACACACATTAGCCCACTTGCTGGATGACATTCCAAGAGGGTCAATAAGTTGTCCAAATACACACACTTCAGGCTTAATTCCACTCACTATGTATTTCCATCAGCATGGATAACCCAAAGGGTCCACTGCAGGCCAACTGCTGAGTCCTGCCCATTTGGAGATAAGCCTGCTAAAGACAGAGAAAGGGGTTCCAGGAGCAAGGAGATGGAAGGTAGAGTGATGTGGACAAAATGTGAGGAGGCCCAGAATTGGGAAAGGAAATGCAGCACCATCTTGGGGAAAGCGCCTCGGGTTTGGGGCAGGGGGAATAGGGGACATGGCTATGTGCATGGTCCAACCTCCCCCATCAAGCTATCCAAATGCATGCAGCAGAGTCCCCAGTTAGTAAACAGAGCCCTGGCCTGGAGCAAAGTCAGCAGCCCTGGTTGCCTGTCCCAGCTCTGCCTCCCTGTCTCTGTGTGACCTTGATAGTGAGGCCCCTCTCCCAGGCATATGTGGTAGACCAGACGACTCTAAGGCCCTCCTGACTCTGGTCCCACTATGGTGATTTTCTAGTTTCTGTTGTGTTCTTAGGGGCAAGCCGTGAGCACACACCACGCCATGACTTCCATCCCAACCTGGGATCATGGACTTTCACTCCAAAATTTATTGTGTGCTTAAGAGTCATGGGAAAAAAATAATACTATTATCCTCAAAACCCCAGCAGGTCTCTTAATGACTACCCTGCTAATTAGTAGCAGCTGTTAATGAAGTGCGCCGGTACAAGCCGAGCCGTCAATTAATCCATGCATGCTCCTGGGCTGCAGTAATAGTTAAAGGAGAAATCAATACCTGGCAGCTGGGCCTGGGGAGGCCGGTCCAGGTGGGCAGGGAAGGTGTAGCATTTCAAGGCATTTGTAACTAAAACAGCTTACGCCTAGAGCACAGTGCAGGGGAGCAGAAACCAGGAGAGCCCTTAAGGGGCACAGGGATCCAGGAATGCCTGCAGAGTTGGGGGCAGAAGGGACTGGGTCAGCAGGGCGAGCTGGCACCTGCTCCCTCCATGGGAAGGTAGAGAGCTCCAGCCAGGCCAGCAGGGGTGTACAGAGGTAACCTCCCTCTCCAATTCATCATATCACAAAATCCACTTATTCCTGCAGGGTGTGGAGGCTAGGGGGCCTACTATTACCTCCTCTCGGCAGATGTAGGGATCAAGGCTCACTCCAAGCGAGACACCAACTTGTCCAAAGTTGCAAAGCAAGTGAGAGTATCAATCGCTTTTGTGACCTGTGCTGTGCCAAACAGCCTACACGCATCATCTCATTTGATCCTTACATGTCTGTGAGACAAGAACGACTTATACCACTGCTTTGGAGATGTAAGCACTGCAGCTTTGAGAGGTTAAAGCCCTGCCTAACAAGGCTGGTCATTGGCAAAGCGGGTGTTCAAACCCAGGCAGCCTGACTTCAGAGCTCATAAACTTAGCACACGTGGGCTCCTGAGCAGCAATAAGCCTTCAGCCCTAGAGAACAAGATCCAAAAACTCCTTTGCGTGATTTACAGCATCTTGAACTCTGGCCCTCTGTATTAGTTTCCTATTGCTGCTATAACAAGGTACCACATACCTACTGGCTTAACACAACATAAATCTACTATCTTGCTGTTCTGGAGGTCAGAAGTCTGAAATGATTTTCACCGTGTTAAAGTCAAAGTGTTGGTGGGACTACATTCCTTCTGGAGGCTCTACAGGAGAATCTGTACTCTTGCCTTTTTCAGCATCTAGAGGCTGCTTGCATTCCTTGGTTAATGGCTTCTTCCACCCAGTCGAAGCCAGCAATCCAGTCACTCCAACCTCTGCTTCCATCACCACATCTCCCTCTCCGACTCTCTTCTTCTGCCCCTGTCTTATAAAGACCCTGTGTTTACATGAGGCCCTGGATAACAGAGTCCCTTTTGCTCTGTGAGGTAACACAGTCATAGGTTCCAGAGATTAGGACGTGGACATCTTTGGGGGGATATTAGTCTGTATACCATACCGTCTCACCGGCTACTCCTTCCCCTAGGGCCACACGTGCTCTACCCTCTTCAAACACCTGTATCAGTCAGCATCCAGAGAGACAAGACCATTCATGGTATTTCAAACAGAGGGAATTTAATATTCCACAGGTGATGGAAGAGCTGAAATGCCAAACAGGGGCTGTTGAAGCAACCTAGAAATCAGCAAGAAGCCTTTTCTCACCTTCTCCACTCCACTCACACAGCCACACGCAGCCAAGGTCAGTGGCACCCTCCTCCAAGCTACAGGGATCTACGTGCCAACGAAACGGCTGAGATCCCTAAGCCTCTGTCTGATCCATGGCGTGTCCCCAGCACTGAGCCCAGAGCCTTGCACAGAACAGGTGCTCAGAGGAAGTCACCTGGGCCAGGGCTCCTCCCTCCACACCAGAGGTGAGAGCACAGCCACAGCCCAGAAGAGGTCATGGTGTAGGTGAGGCAGGCAAATAAAACGCAGCCACTCAACAGCTGACTGTCAGCCCCTGGAACCAGGGACTCAGTGTTGAGTGCACTTTGCTGCCCATCACAGGCTCAGGCAACATGGGTCTTACCTCTTTGGAGAAAGCGCTGAGGGCAGAGAGATCGCCCCTCTTTGGGAAGAGGCCTTGGGCCCGGGCGTGGGGTACATGATCCGGAGGGCCTGGCAGGAATCTGTGATGCACAGGCTCCTTGAGGGGAGTACCAAGCTGGCTTTCAGCTAAGCCATGGCGTCCACCTTCTTCCCCTATAAGAGACATGGGAAGGCACCATGATTATAATCCTGGGTTAATAACCTTTCCCTGATCGGATGTTATTCCATGGCTCCTCTTCCCCAGCTGCTCATCCTAAGATGTCTGAGAAAGGGGAAAGGAGGAGATTGAAAGAATATGCCAGGGAGGAAGAAGGAAAGGGAGGGGCAGGAGCCGGGAACCAGCCTTTCCCAGTGAGCCTGCGTCAGGGCCGGAGGGGGACACGTACTCTACGTAACTTCACCTCACATCCACCCAGGGGTGCAAGCATCCCCCTCCCCGGCCTGGGGATGATGTCTTACTCCAGGGACCCCTATCCTGGTGAACGACACCACGCGCTAGCACCTTCAGGAGTCACCTCAGATCTGAAGATTCCCCTGTGCTGTCCCCACCCCGACGCCAGCCCCTCCTGCTGCCCCTGTCCTGCTTCTCCATGGAGTCTGTACCTGGTCCCGTCCACGTCAGCTGCACCACCTCCAGGTCTGGCATTTGGGGGAAAGATGGGCAAGGCAATCCCCTGGGAGTGCCCACAGGCATGGCAGGAGCAGGAAGTGGGCTAGGGCAGTGGATGTCCATTCATAACCACTGATATGCCGCTACATGTTCTATCAGGACCCTCCTTCCTTTACTATCCCTGATCCCATGGGGACCCAAGTAACAGAGAGAAGACAGGAACCAGTCTGGCTGCTCACTGAAGATTAGGAAATGTTACTGATGTCATGATACCTACCAACACTGCGGGAAAACGATATACCCCTTTTCAACGCTATTTCAAAGGATTTCATTTGAACCAAGCCCGTGGATTAGTCAAAAACCCCTTCTCCCTTTGTGCCATTCAGTTCAGCCGTGCCATCACCATAACGATCAGCACCCCATGACAAGCCAGGGTCACTGGAGATGAGAGGAGTCAGCCTGCCAGTGTAGCCCTTAGCATAACTTCAGGACCTATCGTCTCCTTGGAAGCTTTGAGCATCCTATAATAGTCACCACTCAGCCACGAGCGTCACAAGGTCTCCAATGAATCTGGGCTTGGCTGATTCACTCAGCATCTTGCCACTTCAATGTGTGCCCCATGTCAAGTGATCCAAGAATCATCGACCCAACTGCCACTCATTCAATGATTCTCCAAATATGCACTGAAAGCCTAACAGTTACAGCAGTCCTCCAAGGGCTGGGGGCACAGGAGCAAAGCAAACAGCCGCTCCGTGCCCCCACAGAGCTGGGACTGTAGTGTGGGGAGTCAAAAACGAAGCACTAGTCAACGTGGGGAAGACAGAGAGGTGTGCTCTGGAGAACAAAAAGGCAGAGAAGGCAACAGGAAGGCTTTCTTCTTATTTTGCAAGAAGAAAGGGCAGATTATTCCAAGACCAAGCAAATGGCAGTTTCCCCCATACTTGAGAGTTGAGAAAAAGTAAGATAATAGGGAACAGAGACCTGTGTTAACAGTGTCCAGTCCTGAACAGTAAGGGAGAAGGAAGTATCACACCAGGACTGCTGTTCTGTACGTGGAGACCCCAGGATAGGGCACCCCCAGCTCTCACAACACAGTGGTCCGAACAGGCCTCCCCCAGAGCGTGCACAGAAGCACCATCCTGCCCAGCATGCTCGCCCTCACGCACCCCCCGTACAGGCTTCTTTCTCCTCCTTCTCATCCCTCCCAAGCTCTGTGCATCTGTGCCTTTACTCAGGCTGTTCCCTGCCCCTGCAATGACCTTCCTCCCTTCTCCTTCAAATGCCGGCCCGCTCCAGGCTCAACTCAGCGCCATCCCACGAAACTGCTCTGGTCACGCCTCTCGTTCCTCTGAGTCCCCCGACTACGGTGCCCTGGTCCCTCCTCTGTAGCGAAGCTATTTGTGCACACACTTAGGACAGCGCATGCAGAGGAGGGAGAAGGGGACAGCGCGCAGGGAGGCCACACACCCCCAGGAACACCGTCTCAGCTCATCCTCACGCCGGCAGCACAGCACGGCCACAGCCCAGCGGCCAGCAGCCCTTTGTCCCTGTCACACTTGAGTAAGAGGCTGAGCTGAGGGCAAACGGAGCTCCGACTGACTGCAGACCTTCTTCCACTCTGCCATGCTCCCTGATCCTAGGAAGCGCTCAACAAATATCTGATGGGTGAGCGAGTGTCTGAACAAAGGAACATCTGCCCTGTCCCCACCCCACCCCCCAGTCCCAATACCCTCCTCTGCCTCCCCCTAGACACACAGGCCATGCTGGGCTTTGAGTCTCCAGGAAGAGAAGCTCTTCTGGTGCCTTGAGCAGCATCGTATCTTGAGGGAGGGCCTTTTTCCAACCGCCGAGCTGGCTTCTTAACTCTGTCTCCTAGAGAACTTTCTAGACTCTTCCTCCAACATTGAAAACGGGAGCCTCGTTTTTATGAGGTTCTAAGGCTATACTCAGTGAGAGCCTGGCATCAGCAAGTATCAGACTCAAAAGCCCTTCCAGGTCTAATGGGCCAGCCGTTTGCTCTCACAGAAGGGAGGGGACTCAATCCCAAATACACAGCCAGCAGACAGACCTGACCAGGCCACCCTGCTCCCAGCCTCACACTCCTCCAGCCACGCCTGTGAACAGCTTCCCCCTCTCACTTCCAGTGCTGCTGGGTACACGGTGAGGGAAACTAGACTGTCTTCCTGACCTTGTCCTACGGCTGGAAGGAAGCAGGCATTGTCTGCGGATCACACGGAAGGTATGGATGCGCAATGTTCATTTGTCAGTTAATACGAGGCAGCTTTTGTCATGCAGCCCAGGGCAGGCAGGTGGGGATGCTCCCTGAGCATAATCAGGCCAGGGTTGTCATTTCACAAGATACGGGGTCACGCTCATGTTAATAGGAGGCACACACATTTCTCACCTATCTGAAGGGAAGCTTGAGAAGGGAATTAATTCTCACAGTGGTGAGGCGTGTTTGATTGCTGCTGGTTCAGAGGAAACCAGCCCCAGCCTGGGGTGGGAGCCTCCCCGCTCCTTCCCACGCTCCTCTTCCCCTCACCCCTCCTCAGAGCAGGGCTCAGCCCTCCCTCTGCAGAGCCACCAGAAAATGGGCAGAGAGGAAGCCAGCACAGTCCGGGGAAGGAAGACACAGCAAAATCTGCAAAACGCAGGGGCAGGAGGAGAGGAGGGAGGAGTGACAAGGGACCGCCCCCCACAAAGAGCATCCACATGCCATGTGCAGATCAAGGAAACAAGGCTCCACCCTCTCCTACACCCTTCTTCCCGACACCCTTCAGTCCAGAGCCCGTCAAACTGTCATCCCCGTCAGAAGTCGTACTTTATTTGGGCATGGCGGCAGAGGTCGGATTTGGGGCAGGAAGGGGTGACTTTTCACTGCCACCTCTCCCTCATGGGGACTGAAGCCACCTCAGTGGGAGATACTGGGTGATGGTGAGTGCTTCCTGCAGACAGCTAGGAATAATACCCCCACCCCTAGCCAAAACTCCCCCCCCCCCAGAGGCCCTTAGAGACGAGCCACATGAAACAGGAGCGAAATGGACCGGCCTCATGGGTTCCAGCACTAGTCTGCTGCAGAATTAGCAGATCTAGGTGCAAGGCAACGTTGGAGGGAAGAAACCTCGTGAAAACGTACCACTCCACCGCCACCCCCAGAGGCAGAGCCGGCGCTGTGCCCCAACCCTGCACAGACTGTGGAAGGCAGCAGAGGAGGGGCAGGGAGGCTTAGGTCTGTTTCCAGGGCCCTGATCTCCAGTGCCCACTGCCAAACTCACCTGGGCCCTCCTGGTCCCAATAGCGCATTAATACAAAAATTCCACTGTAATCTGACTTCCCTTAATATCGCCCATCTCAACTCCATCCAAACCAGAAACCCCTGACTCAGGGGCTCCTCCCTCCTGCTCACCCCTCACCCACCCCCCATTTAACGCGTCCACTCAGTTAATATCGGGAACCTACTCGGCTGGGCGCTATTCTCACTGTTGGATACACTACCCAAGCCAGAAATGGCCCCTGCCCCCTGAAGCTCACAGCCCCACGAGGGGCCCCAGTATGGGACCTGGCAGTGACCATACAGCCGTAAAGCGCTCTGATGAGGGAAAGGCAGAGCACTGCAATGTGCAGAAGACAGAAGGAGGGTGCCTCAGGTGGAGGTGGGAGAAGGGAGAAGAGTCTTCCAGGCAGAGGGGAGGGCATCGGCCAGATCCTGACGGTCAGAGGAGCTGAAAGTTTGGTGTGGCCAGTGGTTAGCATTGGAGGTGGGGAGTCACGGGGGACAGGTGGCAGCCAGATAAGATATCCAGCCTCCTAAGCCACTCTAAGGAGTTTGGAATTTATCCCAAGAGCAGCGTAGAGTCTTCCAAGGCAGGGGCAGAATCAGATGTGTAATTGAGGGGCACTTCTCCGGTGGTGGAGGAGAGCAAAGATTAGCGGGGCCACACAGAGTAGGCCAGATCAGGTCCACGGTGTTGTCACAGGTGGAGGCAGAGACGGGAGCACGGAGGAGAGGATGGTGAACACAGAGAGGGGGCCCTGAGAAGGTAGAACCTATAGCATGTGGTCTTGAGCAGCCTTGGGGAACGGCAGAAAAGAGGAGTCAGAGACGCTTGCTGATGGTTTCTGAGCACATACTGTGCCAGCCACTGTGATAAGCCCTCATCACCTAATCTTCACCAACTCATCTCATCCCACGACAGCTCCGTGAAGCAGATACTGCTCTTATCCCCATTTTACACCTGTGGAAACTGAGGCTCGGGGAGATTATCCTCTCTGACTTACCCTAAGTCAAAAGCTAGCAAGTAGGAAGACCAGGATGATTCAAGGTTTGGGGGCAACCCGGTGGATGTGGGTGCTTTTGCCCTGAGAGGGGGGCCAGAGGAGGAGCAATGGATCTGGAGAGGCAACAAGGGGTCAGCGATGGCATGCAGTCTGAGGACCTGGAGGGCATCAAGGTGCTGGTGTCTGGCGGGCAGTGGAATGTGTGGGTCTGAAGGTCAAGGGTGTGAGATACGGATTTGGGAGCCTCTGTTTAGAGAAACGAAGCCACAGGAATGGAGGAGGTCTTCCATGGCCCGTGTGTCATGGAAGGAAGTCAAGGACAGAGCCCTGGGAACACACACATGTGTGAGGTAGGCAGAGCAGTACTGGGGAGGAAAGAGTTAGCAGCAGGCCAATCTCAACCTTGACTGGGGAAGAAAAAAAGATGACCCGGTCATACGCCCTCATAATCACTAATGACACAGCCCCTGGCAAACACACTAATGATATTGGCTAGCAGAAGAGTTCTTATCTATGGAATGCTTTTAGCAAGATGTACCCTATCTGTCTAGCACTGCTTATGGTAAACAAACCTGGACCTTATGGATTTATGGGGTATGGCTCCTGGGAAATGTGCGAACTATGTAACTATCAGAGAATAAAATGGAGATATTGCGTGACTGAGATAGCTCCCTTTTTAGTAAGGGACACCTCACGTGTATCACAGATAGACCCCTTTTGATAAATCCGAGCCAGGGCACTTCCGAATGTGGCAAAAAAAAAAAAAAAAAAAAAAAAGGTCCTGGGGAGCAGTGCTGGTGGTTCTAGCCCTCTTGCTTTACCTGTGCCTCACAACTATTTGTATCCTTGCAATTATTAGTAGAGCTTAACACTGGGTAAGAACTCTGATTCCTAGGAAGCTGATTCTTCAGTCTGACCCATTGTATTTTGTCTCAAGGACAGAAACTTGTTAAACTTGGCCATGATCTTTTGAATTTTTCTGCCCAGCCCCAGGACTGAGCCAGGCTTGAGAAGTGATTACTTGATCTTGCCAATGTATGAGCACCTGGGGATGGGACAAAAGCCATGAAAGGCTTTCTGTGCCAGGCTAAAGTGGCATTTTGTCCAAACAGAGGCATCAAGACCCTACTGAAGGCCTGAATGTAGGGGAATGACAAGGTCAGACTCAAACTCTGGAAAGGCCCCCTCGGTCACTGCAGAAACCGCATAGGAGGAAGCAAGCTTGGGGGCAGAGAGCCCAGATAAGAGCTCAGCCAGGAGAAAAATCACAGGGCCCTGGACAGGCCAGTGGCAATGGGAACGAAGAGCAACTGGTGAATTTAAGACCTATTTAGGAATTAGTGTACGGGACTTGGAAATCGATTGGGTCTTTGGCAAGGGGCCGTGAGGAAAGGGGAGCTGAGGTTTCTCACTTGGGTAACTGGGTGGCTAATGGTGCCAGGGACAGAGATGGGGAGCGTGGGGACAGACAGGCTTGGAGAAGATGAGAGGTCCTGCTTTGAACGTTTCAAGTATCTTTGGAAAATCCTCACAGAGGTAGTTGGATAATGTGGTTCTGAAACTCAAGAGCAATGACTGGGCTGGAGACAGAAAAGTGGACCCCAGGTGGTAGCCGATGCCTTGAGCCAGATGAGATTTCAAAAGAAATGCAAATGGTGAAGAGGGAACAGGCTCAAGCCAAGGACCACCAATGATTGCAAAATGTAGTCCAAAGACCACATGCATCAGATGGCCAGGAGGGTTTGTAAAATGCAGATTCCTGAGCCTGCATGAAAAGCACAAAATCAAAATGTGTGGAGTGTAGGCTATTCTCTCAGTAAGTCTGGCTGTGCATGGAGACCAGGAGGAGAAGACAGAGCTGAGAGTGGGGAGGGGTGGATGAAGCAGAAGAGCCCCACTGTGGATATGGAGAAGACAAACATAGCTAAATGCTGATGGAATAGTTCAGTAAAGGGAGAGCATGAAGACAGAGCAACGAGGGGCCCTTAAGACAGCAGAAAGTGGTGGCATTAGCCTTGGTTGAAAAAGGTCTGGAGAACAAAGACAGGATGGTGGACGATGTCTGAAAATTTAATTGCCACTGCCAACTGACATCTTCTATTTTCTCTGCAAAGCAGGACATGGGATTAACTGCAAATAGAGAGTGAGGTGGAGGTGATAGCAGAGATTTGTGGAGGGAAAAAAGCAATAGAAGTGAGGCAATGCTAATGATGTCCACGGTTCTGATAGTGAGCATACTTCGGCTCAAAATGTATTATGCAGTTGAGATGATTTTGTCCAGATCAATAGAGCCTAGCCAGAGAAATGTTCTACTTTCTACAATCACCATACTTGTGAGCTTCTAAGTCACATAAAGTAATAGAGCCCATAGTGAATAGACTTTTGCTTCTCCGGTTAGCTCCTAGGAGGGCCCAGATGAGTGACACCACCCCTGATCCAGCAGTCTTAGGAGAGAGGCCAGAGGAGGACTCGCCACTCCGGAGCACAGGAGTAGGGGTGCTGCTTCTGTACTCGGCCCTAGTCACTCAGAAATGCTTCAGAGAGACAACTCACAACCTCTGCAGTTCCAGAAAGCCAAGTCACTGCAAACAGGGGTCATCCCAGCCAAATCCTGATGCGCAGAGGATCATGGCAATGGTATCTACCGTAAGTCATGCCCATTGTGGGGAGAAACGCCCAGATGGTACAACACCCAACTACGGGTCCAGAGGTGGAAGATTCGGAGGAGAGGCAACTTCTGGCACATCCTTTCCCACTCTGTTCACAACTTCCAAATAGAGAGCTCATTTTTTCCTTCTCGAGCGCCTGGTGCTGCATGGTTAATTTCAGCAAAGCCTGCACAGGACCTTGGGTGAATTAAAATGGCTCTGGGGAAATCCCTCAAGTGAACCCAGAAGCCAACCAGCAGCACCAGTGTAGGGGTTCCATGGAGGCTGGACGTTCTGGTGGGTTCCAGTGGCCTGGAGCAGTGTGGTCACTGAGTCTGGCAGCCGGTCTCCCCTTCCTTATGCTTAGAGCCTCGTGAGGAGCTGTTTAATGGAAAGGTCTGCCCCACCCCAAACTCATCTATCAGAATCTCTGGTGTGGAGCCCACCGGTTACACTGATAACCTCCCAACCTTGAGAACCCCGGGCCAGGGCCTGACCCAGACCTGCAAACCAGAAACGCAGAGTCATCAGCACCCAGGCTCGACAGACTCCAGGATGCTGACTCACAGCTCCCAAGGATGATGACCAAAACCCAAGCGCCAGTGTATTCATCTGCAGATGGCTCTGCTGTCTGACCAGCACATTCTCTCCCCAAGGACCGGCAACAGAGGGGAGCCAGTGGCACCAGGCTCTGGTAAGGCCTTCTTCATGACAGAGGTCCGCTGAAGCCATCCTGGGCCCTCCAACATGTGCCCCGGGGACACCCTATTTCCTCTGTTCCTATGGGCTTATAAGGCTCCTTTCTGGAAGCACCACCTTCACACACATGCAGTCAGTAATTTCCAAGCTTTCCTGGCCCACTGCCTCTTGAAAGGGAATCTGTGTCTTTGCTTTGCTTTGCTCCATTTTATGGGTTAATGTCTTGGTTGAGTGGTCAGAGGGCCATTGTATCCCCCCGCATTCAAATTCTTGGGAACACTTCACATTTTTAGGGTACTGCCTCATCCCCCTTCACAGGTAAGGGAACTGAGGCCACCCGAGGTGGGTGTCAAATGCAGCCGGCCACATCAAGGCCACATGGCTTCCTCCTGGGAAAGGTTGAGCTCGGTGGTAGTGGAGACAGCCAAGTGGGGAGAGGCTGGAGCCATACCGAGGAGAGCAAGGAGGCCAGGCTTCTAGCTTGGAGACCGGGTGGGTGGAGTGATACTAAGGAGACGGGTGGGAGGAGGGTGTTCAGGTGACTGGGTGGTAGTGAGGAGGGCTGTGCTGCCCCTGGGTCAGCCGGACAATCAACACATTTCCTGAGGACCTTGCTAGGTGCTGCAAGAGGGGCGTGGATGGGGACAGGAATGGACGTGTGCCCGTTCTGACAAAGCTTTCAGAGTGTAACAGGCTTATGATGAACCCTGTTATAATTACCTGTTTTGTACCTGTTCTGGTGAGCATTCATCTGGGCTGTTCTTCCAGGACCATAAGGAGCTCACAGCTGACTAGGTAGTCTGCCTGCAGCTCAGACCTCCCTGTTGAGGGACCCACCCTGCCAGTATCAAGTAAACTATCAATCAAGACTGAGTTTCAGCATAAATCAGCTTAATCCAAAAAGAGAACGTGAGACTCAGATAGCAGAAAAGTCTACAAACAGTGTTCTGGCTTCAGGTACAGCTGGATCCAGAAGCTCAAACCACACCCTCTGGACCTCTGTTTGCTCTCTTGCTCTTTGATTCTCTCTCTGGTCTGTCTCTAGGCTTTGTTTTCCTCTGAGCGGTGTTCACTCTCAGGCACACTCTCTCTACATGTGGGATTCCAAAAGCTCCAGGTTGACAGCATCACAGCCCCAATCCCGAAAGAGCGAGCTCTCCTCGCCACAACTCCACAAGAATGCCAACATTGGACTAACTTTGCCCTGGACCAATTATAGTGCCAGGGAGAACCTGATGCACTGATTTGCCAGGCCTAGGTCACATGCACACTCTGGAGTTATCACATCCATGCACATGGACTCAGAGTGGGGATGGAGTAGATTTCCAAGGAAAAGAGTGTTCTATTGCCAGAAGGAGATGAATACGGGGCAGACAACAGATGCCTACTATTGTAATGAGCAGAGTTCCCTGTCTGGACCAAGGGGAGGCAGTGAGGACCAGAGGCCTTCTGGGTCCAGGCCACACCCCAGGAGCAACAGCCCATTCTCCTCCTTGTGGCTGAAGCTGCTTTGCTAGCACCTACAGAGTGCACTCTCCCCGCCAACAGAAGAGACCCCAAAGGTTTTAGGGGTTGGTGTTTTGGGGAGAAGAAAACAAGGAAAGAGGAGAAAGATGGGAGAGAGCCACTCCCAGGGCTCTTAGTCCTATTAGCAATTACAGCAAGAAGGAGCTGAGTTTGCCAGACATGGTCACGATCAGGAAGAGCCACAGGTGGGTGTTCTGAGGCAAAGGAGAAAGGGGGTTGTGAGAAAGCAGGTCTGTAGGGAGCAGGACACAAACGGAAGGGAAAGAGGAGCCTTGGAGGAAGACAGAGAAGTGAGGCTGGGCTACGGCTGTGGCCCTTTCAGAATGAGGAAAACAAAAAACTGTTCATAGACCTCACTGCTGTGGAGGAGGGAACCACATGTCTCAGGTTTAGCCCCTGACTTTTAATAAACTTCCTTCCTGGCTAATTAATAGCAGAGTACAGGATGGGGAAAGAGGCTGACAGCTAGAAAAAGCCAGGTTAGTGCTGTGACAGCTCAGACTTCCCTCGGGGCCAGCGAGGGCCCTCCTCCACGAAGCCTGCCCTGCACACACTCTCCCCCAGCTCTCAGGAGCCTCCCTCCTCTCAGCTACTAAGCCCACCTTATCTCATCTACTGCTCCTGTGGTTCATGGAAGATGATCTTGTCTCCTCGACTGCATCTTATATCAGTTCACAACACTGCACACATAGGTCAGAATCACCTAGGGCACATGTTAAAAAATGCAGACCCCGGGCCTATCTCGAAGATTCTGATTTAGAAGTCTGAGGGGGTCCCAGGCATCTGTGTTCTCGACAGGCTCCTTGGGGTATCCTGAAGCAGAGCTGAGTTGGAGAACCACAGTCAGAAATACAAGGGTTGCTAAAGCTGAGAGGGAGCTTCTCCTCCATGAAATGAGAGCAACCTACTAGAACAACTTTGATCTGAAGGCCCAGTCCAGGACATGCTGCTTGTTCTTATAAATAAAACTTTATTGAAACATGGCCAGAACCATTCATTCACATCTTGCCTATGGCTGCTTTCAGGTCTTGGCAGAGTTGAGTCCTTGTGGCAGAAACCATATGGCCCAGAAAGCCAAAAATAGTCACTGTCTAGCCCTTTCTGGGGAAAGTCTGCCAGCCCCTGAATTAGAAGGCAATCTCTGAGCTCCAGAAATATGTCTCTTGGTCACAGATTTAGAGACAGAAAGGCCTGCTTCTTCCTCCCTTTGTCTAGTGGTCATGCCACCTCCACTGTTTGGACTGTGTAATGGGCATCTGTTGTTCTACATACTCAGAATCCATTACCTCCTTCTGCAAACAACCTCTTACTTTGGGGAACCCCTTGCCCTGACTGGATGAAATCTTAATACAACTGTCAGTCAAAACACCCTACCTTCTCCTTGGGCATGTGACCCAAGCTGAGCTGATCCCACGCTCCCTCACTGCAATTTGAACCTTGAGCTGAGAGAACAACTGACAGCCTTTAGATCTCCTTCCACCCACCCATGGAGCCTAAAGAGACAGGCTGGGACCCTGCTCCTATGTCCCCAGAGCTGCCCTGCTCTGCCCCATCAGGGCTGATTCTTCAGCCTTTTCTGTGGGTCTGTGGGTGGCCCTGACTCCTCCCAAATATTCCTTTTACCCTAAGTTAGACGGCATTTAAACCATATGCTAATACCCAAAAAAGCCCACTTGATGCCACATGCAGGGGTTGGACGAGGCGACGGGGTATGGATCTGCCCATTTCACAGATGGACGCCTGGCCTCTAGAAAGGAAAGGGAACATGGGGACAAGACTCTAGACCTTTGTCCTCTGTCCTCACATCTCCTCCTATCACAATGCTACTTACCCCTGCAATCAAAGTCAAGAGCATCAGACAGTGTCAATCCCAAAATCTTTTTAAGAAATTAATAAATACATAACAAGGAGCACTCCTCACACAGAGAGCAATAATGACAACTCCACAGAAAGAACGAACCCCAACAAGAGCTGTGTGTGTGTGCCGTGTAATATCAGGAATCAAAGAGCGTCAAAAGATCAAGTGGGAGGAACATGAAATATGAATGGGATGAAAGACACATTTCTACACACAGAATAATGACTCTAATGAGTTTCCTCACCGAAGTCCCGCATCATAAAGTACAAACGCAGGGAAGGGATTGAGGAGGGGAGCGGGGAGTGCAGGGGGAGGCTTGTGTGTCGAAACGAGATTAGCAGGTGGGTAGGGGAGGAAAAGGCAGAGCAGAAAGAACTGTCTGCGCAGGGCTGTGACCCCCACACCATCACCAGCCTCCCAGGAGGTGCCTCATGGGCACGGGGGCAGCTGGCAGCCCCCAGGGTACCTGGAGTCCCACCACCCCGTAGCAGATGACCCAGGCCCACACCAGCCCACCCAGACAGAAGCAGTGTAGGTTCCTCCCAGCCGGCAAAGCCCCTCTGCTGACGTTGGTCACCCAGGTGGGAGCCTGTGTTGGCATTTCTCGGACACTGTACTGTGGAGTTTCCCAAACAGGCCAGGAGCAACTATACATAGGATACATGGCATGCGCTTTAAAGGCAGACAGAGCACCAGCCCTGGTGCTGTCACCTCCCAGTGTGGGACTCTGAGCAGGTGACTTGATATGCTCCAACTTCTTCAGCATTACTGGAGGGTTCAATGGGACAACACACATAAGCCTCTCAGCCCAGTCAGAAACGTCTGCCTTTGTTTGCATCATCAGGCCAACATGCTGGGGAAACAGTAATAATGATAGCAAAACATAAATGGCACTTACTGTGAATCAAGGACTCCACATATACTACCTCATTTAACCCTCCTGAAAACCTTACAAGATATATATTACTATTATCTCCATTTTACAGAAAAATAAACTGAGGCACAGAGAGGCTAAGCAACTTGTCCAAGGTCACAGAGCTAGTAAGTGGTGGAGGTGGGATTCAAACGCAGGTCGTCTGGTTCCAAAGTCCATGCTCCTAACCCCAAAGGACTGCACGGTACTAAATAAGCCTATCAGAGAAGGGGGCGGGTGAGAGGAAGCATGAGAGGTAGGGATTGGTAAGTCCCACCTAGAAAGAAAGCAGAGCATGAAGTTGGAGGAGGCTTCTGTTTGCCGTCCTAGACGTCACTCAGGAGAGGCAGGTCAGGGATTGGGGCTTCAGAAGATGACCAAGTCCTGGAACTTTTGTGACATCTCAGAGTTGTTCTTTCCCTTGTCCCCTAACTGTTCTGCAGTGATCAGCAACAACGCAGTTAAACTACAAAAGCCCATGGCTTGTCCAGGAAAGAAGCCGTGGGGTCAGCTGGTGGGGTGGCCGTGGGGGGATGAAACGGACGTCCATACCGCACAGGAGCCAGGGCAGGATGGGCTGGGGCATCAGGCCGGGCTCAGAACTGGGGCAGGCGATCCAAGCCTGTTCTGCTATCAGCATCCCAGCTGCACTTAAATAATTTGGTTGTATAATTATTTGTTTAACTTCACCCAGCTGGCTCTAAGTGAGAAAGTAAACAGATGTACGTCCATCTTGTTTAACTCATGTCCCCAGGTCCTTGGCTTAGAGCCCGGTGCACAGTAGGTACTCAATGAATATATATTTATTAAATGAATGAGCAAAGAGAATAAGTATAAGCCGGTGTTTCTCAACCTCAGCACTACTGATATTTGGGGCTGGATAATTCTTGCTGTAGGGGGCTGTCCTGTGCATTGTAGGATGTTTAGCAGCATCCCTGGCCTCAAACCACTACATGCCAGTGTTATCTGCTCCCAGACGTAACAACTAAAAATGCCTTCACATGATGTCTCCTGGGGGATAAGGTTGCCCCATATTGGGAACCACTAATATATGCCAATATCCTTGGCTAGTGCCATTCACTGAACAAAGGAAGCCAAACTGAACCTACTCATCCAATGGGCAGGAGGGGATCTGAGTACCAGGAGCCAGAAAGAGCTGAGAGAAGGCGGCGTGAAATCAGGGCAACACACGGAACTCCCAGATGATTAGCAAGAACAGAGCCCAGTTTGCCTTTTCATTTGTGAGGCATGGGGGCGACTTGCACCTATTTAAACACACAGAATTGGGGCAGGTGGGGATGAGGAGGGTGGTCAGGTGGAGGAAGACGGACTGAGCCCAGACGCTGGAGTGAGGGCAGAAACAGTCCCCAGCTTGGACCCGAGAACAGACTGGGCACAAGAAATCCCTACGCACTTCCCAACACAGGGACCTTTGACAGGTGGCCTTGCAACAGAGACCCTCTCTTGTCTGCACTTTGAAGCCTGCCCCGTGAAATGCAGCCTCGCGCCCAGGAGGCCTGCGGATCAAGGCGGTCTCGGCAGATCTACTCGGAGGGATTAGCCGGTGACATTACAGCTACATGACAGCCTCGTTATTATTACACACACACTCTCCCTGTCTAAGCTTCTGCACCCTGATTTGTTTATTTCTGAAAACTGTTTCCACCAAGACACCAAGCTGGGCTATGAGAGATAGCATTGACTCAGCCATTTCCCCATCCTCGGCATGAAAGGGTCTAAAAAGAATAATTTAAGCTCCTCTGGGGTGAGATCATTTAATGAATCTTCTCGATGCTAAGAGGTTTTATATGTCTTTTTAAAAACCCTTCCCCAAGCACGGGGCTATGATATTACCTTGGAGAGGGGAGAGATGAAGTGATACACGTATGCACAGCATACGGGGAGGAAGGAGGTGGTTTCCTTGGCAACAGCATCCATGTTCTGGCTTCCCTTGGCTAAATCGGAATACAGTGAAATATCTGCTTTGGGCGCCTCTCTTGCGAAGGGAAACGAGTGGTTTTCTATTCAGGCACTCTCACAACCATGGGCCCACAGCTGGGGAGCCATGTTCTGTGAGTCTGACACATTTGATGAGGGCAAGGCAGTTAGCAAGCTGGCAAAAGTCCTCAGTCTTCATTTGCAAAACCAAACCATCCTTTCCGGAGCCAAAGGAAAATGAAAGCAGCAGATACAGGAGGTTCGACTGGCCCAACAGATAGGACTCCATCGCACATGGCCTTTGTACATCCACTGTTCTGCAACTTTCCAAACATGCCCAGCTCAAGATATCAGACTCTGAAAGTCTACACACAATGTGCTTAAAACGAGAATGGCTCAAAGAAAAATGGAGAACTAGCAAAAAATGCCCTCAGCTGATCTGCTCAAATCTTTGGCAATAAAGAGGTAGCTATGGACCGAAAGCACAGTGCCTGGCACACAGTAGGATGCCAACACCCACATTTGTGGACTTGGAGTCAGATAGACCTGGGTTTTTGCCCTGGCTTCACCGTTAATGTTCCACATGACTTAGTACAAGTTCCATAAGCCCTGGGGCCTCAGTCTGCTCATCTGTAAAGTGGAATAGAATTGCTGGGAAGATTATATGTGGTGACCCATCAAATGCCTGGCACAAAGGAGGCATTCAGTCATGTTTTCTTCTCACCACCGAGAAACAAGTAGCATCCTGTTTCTTTAGGACAGTGAAATTTACAAAAAAATAGAGCAGTGTCTTAGGGAGCAGGGACAACTTCACCAAAGGAAATCATCTCTTTTCTATTTGTATATCTTTGTTCCCAAGGTGCTTTTGCAGAGATGAGATGGCCCAGGCTGGGAAGGATCTGGATAGGCAGTACAGAAGGACCAACTCAGGCCATACTGGAGAACAAGCTACAAGCCTGAGAGGATATAAATGGGCCAAAGAGACTGCAAGCACTGAGGTCCAGGCAGGCCAGTGGTGGACAGCACTGTGGATGCCAGCGGTGGCTGCCAACCAAAGCATCAGCCATCAGCACGGCCAGAGGTGGGGTTCTAAAAGAATGGGGAGGAGGACTGGTTCTTTGTGTCTGGGACATGGTCTTTATTTTATTTTTTTAATATTTATTTTTTAATTTTATTTATTTATTTTGGCTGCATTGGGTCTTAGTTGCAGCATGTGGGATCTTTCGTTGCGGAGCATGGGCTCCAGGGCACCTGGTCTCTGTAGTTGTGGCGTGCAGGTTCCAGAGTGCATGGGCTCTGTAGTTTGCGGCACGCAGGCTCTCTCGTTGAGGTGCACAAGCTCAGTAGTTGTGGCGTGTGGGCTTAGTTGCCCCGCCACATGTGGGATCTCAGTTCCCCAACCAGGGATCGAACCCGTGTCCCCTGCATTGGAAGGCAGATTCTTTACCACTTGACCACCAGGGAAGTCCCGGGGGCATGGTCTTTAGAAGCAGATTCTCTATTTGAAGACCCTCACAGAAGATGCCCCATTATTTTTTGTTCTAATATCTCACACCCCTTATTCCTATGAAGGCCTTTCTGGAGCCTCAGTTAAAATCGTGCTTCGATTTAAACATACATATCAGGACCAAAGATTTCCCATTAGAAGCACAGACTTCAGCCCTGATTCCTAGATTGACGCTCTTTCTAGAGACCCTTCTGAATACAAAACTGCATTATTGTACTGTTCTGATACTTACTGTGTGACCCTGGGCAAAACCTTTTTAAGCCTGTACTTGTGGTCTATGTAATGACCACCTATTCCTAAAGTCACAGGACTGCTATGAAGGTATATTTAACAGGCAGGCAGCATCGTGAGTGCAAATATACCATCTGTGTCTTTATATCTCCTGCTTTAATATCTTCTGGCCATCTGTGAAACAACGGTTTGCTACTTAGCTGAAGAATGTACAAGTAGGGGGCTTTTCCCCCAGGGGAAGGTGAAAAGGAATTGAAATGCAATAATTTAAAAGTTCCTCTAAGCCAGTCATTTATAAATTTCTGAAAAAGAACATCATTAAAGGGATATTTGCACCATAGATATTAAAATGAATGCTAAACCTACAACAATTAAAACAGTGTGGTACCAGCAAAGAAACTGGCAGACAGAGCAATGAAACAGACTCAGCAGATTTGAAATTTTAATATATACTTTTAAGACAGAATTCCATATGGTTGTGGAAAAATATGGAATATCCAGTAAATTATGGTTTGGGATATTGATCAACCCATCAGGGAACAAATTTAAATTCTATCCCTACCTCACACCATACTTCACAATAAATTCAAGATAGGTTAAACATTAAAATAAAAAATCAACCATATTAAGAGAAAATGCAGATTAATGCTTATATTATCTTTGGATTGTGTGCCAGACGTCTTTTATGCCTCTTCTCACATCCTCTCAGCCCACTTTTGCTCTGGCTATAGCTGTAGCAGCCACTATACTAGGTGTGGTGTGCCAACCCCTCACCTCAGCTACACCATCTCTCTCTCTTCACTCTCTTGCTCTCTCTTTCTCTCCTCAGCTTCTCTGACACAGCCCTGGGGGGCCCTGGCATTAGCCCACTCAGCCATTCTGGTGTTGTACAAACCTGGAAGTGCAAGGGATTTAACACCCCCTAGGGCAACACCTGGCTTTGGGAGATAAAAGCCTCAGGGAGACAATTTTGGGGCACGTTGCACTCAGTTCCTATAGAGAACCAGCAGGACTGAACCTCCACTTCCCTTGTTTTGGCTTCCCCTCCTTCCCTGTTTCACTCTTTCCAGCCTCCCACTCCTCTTCCCTGGGATCATTTATCAAAATAAACTGCATGTGAACCCTGTCACAAGTTCTGCTTTTGGGCAACCCAGGCCAAGATGACTGGGTAAGGCCTACGCACAGCACTAAATTGAGAAAACATAAAGAAAATGGTCCAGAGATTCACTTTCTTTAAAACGTTAAACTTTCGTACATCAAAATATACCATGTACACGCTTCCCTTCTCTTCCAGAACAACTTAGGCCAAAACCATTAGTGGGGTCAAGCAAGGTAGGCATCCATACAAGGTGGGCAACGATGGGGTGTCAGGGGGCAACAAGGGGTCTCGAAGTCTGAACAGGGCAAAGGGGGCACGCCTGAGAGTGGGATGTGGCCCAGTGGGGGTGTCAGAGCTCACATGCAGTGAAGGGGGCATATGTGAGGGCAGGTGGCCCATGTGGGATGTCAGAGCCCAAGTGGGGTGAGGAGAGCATCTGAAGAGTGGGGGACAGCCCAGAATGGGTTATCACAGCCTGAGTAGAGTGAGGAGATAGCCATGCAGAGGGGTGGGCCAGCATGTGGTGCTGGAGCCTCAACAGGATGAGAAGGCATCTGCACTGAGAGGGAGGGGGGGGTGTGCTAGGCAGTGACAGTGATGGGAAATTGGTTACATACAAAGTATTGATAAAACAACGAAACATATTGTAGATGATGGGATGGGAGCCAGGTTTCTCACGTCATAGAAGACAGTTACAACAATGGAGAGAGAGAAAGCTAGAATGTACCCCATGGTGTATGGTTGGAATCTGAGACCTTAAACTCATGGTTTTAGGAACATATATATGTTTTCAACATATGTAGATATATAGATATAAATATAGATATAACAACTGTAGATGTAAATGTGTGAATGTATGCTTACATGTTTATGTCCCTGAAAGAAAACTGGGAGAAGTGACACCCCAGTGGTAATGAGCACACCTAGGACCCAGGTTTTGGCTTCCAAATACTATTCTCCACTAAAAGGTGCCAGGGTTCCTTCAAGAAATGGCTGATTCCAGGGCTGAGAAGGAACACCTTGGCTTGCCAGCAAACAAGGAAGTACTCAAAGAATGATGGGGACAAAATCAAAAAGACACAGAACCCACTTGAAGGGGCACCTACTGGCCAAGCCGAGGACAACTGGAGCATCAGAATAAACAATGACATTAATGGATTATAGACCATTGCATAAAACAGAAGCCCATGAGTTTATATGATAAAAATATACAAATGAATAAATTGAAAGTTTGAAGAACAAGATATTTACATAGTCTCAAAATATCTCCCCACAAAACATGTACTAATTACAAAGTGGAAAGGTAATTTTACAATGGGGAAACCTGGCAGACACCACCTTGATCAAGTGGTCAAAGCTTCACTCTGTAATGAGACCAATCCAAATCATACGTGAGCTGATGGGATGCAGTGAGAACTCCGCATCACTTCTGATGTCCTGCCCAATATGTATAAGCCAGAGCAAACAAGAGGAAACATGAGAAAACGCACGTCGATGGATATTCAACAAAACAACTGGCCTGGGTTTTTCAACAGTGTGAAGGTCATGAAAGCCTAAGGAACTGAGAAGAATAAAGAGACACGACAACTAAGTGAAATACATGATTCTGAACTGGATCCTTCTGCTACAAACGACACTGGGACAATCAGCAAAAGTTGAATGATGTCTGAAGAATAGCTTGTACCCATGTACAAGGCCAGCTTCCTGATTTTGATGGTTGTATTGTGGTCGTGTAGGAGAATGTCCTTGTTGGTAGGGAATACGCACTAAAGTACCCAGGGATGATGGGCATCAGGTCAACAACTTACCCTCCAAAGGGTCTGGGGAAAAAAAGGTCTTTGTACTGTACTTGCAACTTTTCGATAAGCCTGAGAGTATTTCAAAATAAAAGTAAAAAACAAAAAAACATATAAAAAAGACAAACTGGAAAAATGCAAATCATATGGTAGAAAAAGACATATCCTCAACATAAAAACAATCCTTCAAATTGCATTAGAAAAAATATGAATGCTCAGACGGAAAAAAAAATGACAAAAGATGAACAAATAATGCCCCAAAATAAACGTCCAATAAACATGAAAAAGTTTACCTTCTCTGGAAACCAGAGAAATGCAAATGAAAATGAGACACTATGATTTTTGGCCCTTCAATTTGCAAAATATATTTTTATATAATAATATCTCATATTGGCAAGAGTGTAAGAAAACAGGTACTTTGATTTACGGCTGGTGGGAGTGTAAATTCACACAATCGTGGAGGACAGTTTAGCAATTTGTATCAAAAGCCTTAAAATTTTGCAAAGCCATTGCCCCAGTAAGTCTATTTCCAGGAATGTCTCCTTAGGAAATAATCACAAATGTTCACAAATATTTATTGCAGGGTTGCTTGTAAAGAGAAACAACTTAATTAAGGGAACAGATAAATTTGCCACAATACATCCAAACAATAGAATACTATGGCAACCATTCAAAATTATTCAATCAAATATTATTTAATGACCCCTGTGCATATAAATGTAGTTGTATTAGCACTAATATTCAAATCCTGGTGGCTCTGAGCTCCCACCTGCATAACTTCAAAGTGTTATCACCTCCCTCTGCAAACCTCCCCCAGTTGTTGCTGGGAAACACTGCAGGTGCCTCACCTGTCCTCAGGAGCAAACCTGACCCGCTCTCCTGCGGAGACTGCCCACCTTGGGAACTGCTCCCTGGCGGCATCCCACACTGCCACTCAGTTCTAGCACCACACTGACACTGCGTTGGACCTGACCCCAAAGCGGGCCTCCTTGAGCTCTGAGTCTCACCACAACTTTTATTAATGCTTCTCAGTCAGCTTCTGCCCCATCCCCTCTCGCACCTGGGCCAAAACCCAATTCTTCAGGCCAGACAGGGGTCTCCCTTCTTGTCCCACCCACGTGCCACCCCTCTGGAAAAAAATCTCCAAAATCTCCTCCATTCAACTGCAAAGAAGTAAATTCCCTTCTGCATAGACAACTTCTGGGGGTGGGGAAGGGGAATCAGCAGGTCTACCCCCTGGTCCCAGCTCTGTCTCAGGATGGACACAGGTACAAGTAGAGACAAGTGCATGAACAAACAAAAATAAGTAAATAAAAGCCCAGAATGTTACCTACAGCAAAAGGTTACCTGTGTTCATTGCCATGGGGTGAAAAAAATGAGTGATTTATAATTTTTGTTTGTTTGTTTACCTAGATTTCATAAAATTGTCCCTTTAAATCTGTTATTTATTGGAATACAGAATAACAATTATAAAATACGTGTAAGTTTAAAATAGGAACACCCATAACCCAACCATATACCCATCACCCTACAACTCACTCATATACTCACCCATGTACCCACCACCAGCTGAATGCACTGAACTGACCACACTTTTAGGCCCCTGTATCCCTCCATGATCCCTGTCCCTTCCCTCCCCACAGCAGTAACCACACAGCACCATCCGAAACTTGGCTCTTCTCATTCCTTTGCTCTTCTTTATAATTTTACTATAGTATATGTTTGTACCCCTAAACAGTAATTTTGCATTTGATTTAATTTCCTATAAATAAAATCACACTCCATGTATTCCTCTGAGACTTGCTCTTTTCACTCAACATTCTGTTCCTGAGATATAAACAGGTTGTCTGAAGCTGTGATTCACTCATTCTCCATGGTATGAACACAGGTGAGTTACTAATCCATTCTACTGTGATGGGCATCTGGGTCATGTCTTTCTATTTTACTATCACTGGTAATGCTGTGTTGACATTCTCATCCACATCTCGCGGAATACATGGATGGCCACAAGATTTTCTAGGTTCTACTCCACGGAACAGACTTGTGGGACACAGGGTGTAAGCATCTCTGACTTTTATGGATGATGTCTAATTGTTTCCCATAATGATGGGCCAATTCACTCTCCCTCCACGCCCCAGCAGTATTTAAGTGACAAGACTGGGGTCTATTTAGAAGGTTCAAAAATGAGGACTGTCTCCACCATGAAGCCCTCCTCAGGCACATCTTCCTTGGCTGCTGGAGTTGCTCTTAGGAACAAAAAGTGATCAAATGGCACCTCTTTTTTAAAAACACAAGTGGCAATCACGTCCTGCTCTCCCAGCTCATCTTCATTTGTTCTTGGTCCTCTCTGGGCAATCTGAGCCATGTTCTTGGTGGAGTCCTTCACCCTCCAGAGCCAAAGAAGCATCTCTGAAGTGCCCTGACAGGAGCCCTGGGGTGGGCCAGTCCCTGCCCCCACTCACCAGGTGGCCCTGGGCAGGTCACTTCTTCCTGGGGAGTGAGGCAAGGGGATCGGGCTGGACAGTCTCTGAGGCCCCTTCCACCTTCAAGATGCATGACTAAATCTTCCTGCTGCCTTTGCACCTGCCTGACAACATCAGCCATAAATGAGGCAACCGCTGGGGGCAATCACACTCCTCACCAATGCCCTCCCCCCAATACACCCTGCAAGTTGTGCAGTAGGAAGAGATGGTGATTTCCCAGGGTCACACCTCTGCCTTGCCTTGGCTCAGGGATGAAAGCTACAGGGACCCCCATAGCCCCATCACTCTACCCTGGTTCCCTGAGGTGCTTACTGCCGGGAGCCCCTAGACAGGAGTCCCAAATGAGAACCTTTGTGCCCACCTTCTCTCTTGTTTTCTTCCTTATTGTGTTAAAGAATGGAGTCATCAGACCTCCATCTGAGTCCTGGCTGACTTCTCGGCCTGTGTGACCTTGACCCGATCACTTAACTTCTCTGAACTTCAGTTTCCTCATGCATAAAACGATGACAACAAGGCCTAGCCCATAGCCCTGTTGCGAGGGCAATGATCTCACATAT
This sequence comes from Monodon monoceros, assembly GCF_005190385.1. NCBI lineage: Eukaryota > Metazoa > Chordata > Mammalia > Artiodactyla > Monodontidae > Monodon > Monodon monoceros. The sequence continues at coordinate 27,838,004 of NW_021703781.1, read as the reverse complement.
GAGATCACACGCTTGGAGCACTTAGCACAGTGCCTGGCACACAGAATGTGCTCAATACGTAAATAAATACTATTAACATATGGCTCCCTTTGGACAGTATGGACCCCACCATGGCAAGGTTAACCTGAGCTGGGAGAATTCAGCTCTTCCCAATTTATTACAGAGAAAGACTTTTTGAAACTCCAGCCTGCTGCTCAGCATTGAAGCAAATGGAAAATGGTTTCAGCCTGTCCTTGAGAGGGGGACAGAGCAGCCTGGAGAGGCAGCAGCAAGGACCAAACGGTGAGACCCACCTAGGGAGGCAGAGGCTCAGGCAGAAACATCCAAGCCCACATGCTTGTCCAAAGAAGCAATACTCCAACACCTCTTACGAAGGCTTTGGTGTTTCATTTAACTGGATTTGATGGAAGGTTTTCTTCTCAGAAATTCTCCTTGCACACTGTGTGTGTCTCTATCCTAGTACACTGACCACAGTCTGCATGCACAGACACGATGTGTGTGTGTGTGTGTGTGTGTGTGTGTGTGTGTGTGCGCGCGCGCACATGCCCACGCAGGAGCACACATGAGCACCCTGGTGGGTCCTCACCCCACCTTATGTAACCACCCTAGTGCAGGGATTGTGTTGGAATCATCCCTGGAGACTAGTCCAGAGGTTTACACATGAGCACACTCAACAAGCACACGTGTTTATCAAGAACCTTCAAGTATTGATTGAACACACACCTACCACGGGCCAGGGGCTTGGTAGGTGCTGGGCGAATAGATGCGACTATGCCTTAACTCCTGACCTCAGGGGCCTCACAATCCAGTGGGAAAGGCAAGCCAAGGTCAACGGTGGTAGCAGCCAAAGTGAGAAAATCCTAGGCAGAAGCAGAGCAAAGGCACGGAGGCCAGAGGTTGCTTCGTGTGTGTAGTGTGGTGAGTTGGCTGGAACCGCTGCAGCTTTGGTTACCCAGAGGCTTAACGTGATAGGACTTGAGAAACAGGCTGGGCCTGTAGGTCACCAAAAATAAGGGACTTCTTGAGGCAATATAGACCCATGGAAGGCTTCAATACAATGAAATCTATGTTTTAGCACAATCACTCAGGGGCAATATGGAGAATAATTTGAAAATTAAGTGTATAAATAAACAACAAGTTCCTACTGGAGAACTTGTTCCTATAGCACAGAGAACTATATGCAATATCCTGTGATAAACCATATTGGAAAAGAATATGGAAAGGAATATATATGTGTATAACTGAATCACTTTGCTGGACAGCAGAAATTAGCACACTGTAAATCATTATATTTCAATAAAATTTTTTTAAAAATTAAATGTATAAGAGTGGTAAAACTCAATAAAATGATTGAAAGCTGAAGAGAGATTTCAAAAAAGAGGTCAAAAATACAAAGGGAAAAGGAAGAAAAAATGATAAAGCTAGAGGACCAATCCAGGAAGTCTAATATATATAATTATAAGAGTTCCCAGAAAGATAGAACCAAAGAAACAGAGGGAAGGAAGTCATCCAAGAAATAATTTGGGAAAAATTCCCAGAAATAGAGGGCATGAGTTTGTAAACTTAAAGTTCCATTAAGTGCTCAACACAATGGATAAAAATAGAACTTCAGCACAGTCTGAAGGTCAACTTTTAGACTTCTGGCGACAAGAAGGGCCCACAAGCTTTCTCAAGCTTTCACAAGGAAAAAAAAGCAGGTAATATACTCAGAATTGTGAAGCAGAATGACATTGACTCCTTCACATCACTGGAAACCAAAAGATAATAGTGAAAATTTTCACATTTTAAAAAAAGGAGCCAACTCTCAATACCTAACAAGTGTGATTTTCCAAAAGGCAAAATTTTTGCCTCTCGTGGATTTTTTCTTAAAAGCTATTGGAGGATGTGCTCTGACAAAGCAAAGTTGTAAGCTAAAATAGAGGGATACTGAAGATATAGGAAACTCTGACAAAGGAGAGATAGGCAGGGCATCCCTAGGATGGTAGTAAAGGAAGACCGCAAGATGAGGCGATGGCCAGGCACAGGGCACTGCCAGTTCTGAAGGCCCAGGTCAGAGAGTCTGGGTGACACTATTTCAGGACAATGAAATTGATGGAGTGTCTGACGCACGTGAAAGCCTGGGAGAAGGCACAGGCAGCAAACACTTGGGCGTTGAATTAGTGACCATCACATATACAGGCAAGCCAGCAAAAGAACAAGATAGTCACTAGCTCTGGGGAAAACAAAAGGAAAAGTAAAGTATACTACACAGGAGTAGTTGCCTCCTTAAACAATAAACATACATGAATTTGACAAAATTTAAAAATGGAAACAGCTCGCTTATTCAAATGTATACATCCGAATCCTCTTCCCCTCCTTCCTGCTTCACCAGAGTGCCCAGAATGGGCCAAGCCAAACTCAAATACCACCCTCTGTTCATTCCCAAGTAGGCAGTTTCCCTTTCAGGAACAGGAGTTATTTGGCCCCAGTTGGGGGAAAAAAACAAGAAAATAAATTTGAAAAGAGACCTGTAAGACTAAAAGGGAGAAACCTGGTAATTAGTGCTTCAGACAGATAATAAATTCTGAATCTCACAAATAAGGCTTTATGAGTTGAGTGTGCATAATTGATACCCCAGCCTGGAGAGCCTATCAGATCACCTTAATCCCACTTTTTGTCTTATGCATTTTAAATTATGCAGTTCTTTTGAAAACCAGAAATACTGCCTTTGTATAATCAGACAGCTCACTCCACAGGGTGCCAATTTAGGATCTCCACAGTGGGTTTGGCCAGAGATGTTTGCCTTGAAGTCTAGAGATGTGTATGCAGTCAAACCACGGTGATCAGTGCCGGGGCTCAAGTCTGCTCCATTCTGTCTGCATCTGCTGCCTACAGACCTCTCCAACCCGGCGACTCCACTGGGAGACGGCCATCTGCGGGGCACCAGGCAGAGTGAGAATGGTGCCAAGACTAGGCAGGTGAAAGGCTCAGAATTCTCAGGCTGCTCAGATACTCCCCGAGGATCATGTCCGGCTCCAGCCACCCAGGTGCAGCAGGGAACACATGCTGGTCACTTCTCAGTTCCACATGCTTCTCACTGCAGACCGGCTATAGGACTTGGCATTCCCCATTCACGATGCCATTTGATCCTAATAACAGCCCTGTGTAGTAGCTGATGCTATTAGACCCATTTCACAGATGAAGAAACTGAGGTTCAAAGAAGCACAGTGCTTTGCCTAAGACCCCGCAACTAAGAGGCAGTAGAGCTGGGATTTGAATGCAAGTCTGTCTGACTACAAAGGCCACTTTATTATGCTACTCTCGAGGACATCCTCTGGGCCAGAACCAGGGCTGGGTCCTAGAGATTCAAAGAGAATTAAGATGAGGTCCCCACCCTCAAAAAGCACATCTCATGGGGGAGTCAGGCACATAAACAGTTCCAACATGATATAGGGTTCTCCTTATTAGAGGGCTAGTGAGCACAGGTCCAGAGGAGAATGACCTGGGTGTGACAGTGACGAGTAAGGGGCTGCCCTACCCTTTCCTTGCTGGGACTGACCTGAGAAAGAGTAGACTTGAGGGTATAGGAATTTGTCTTCAGATCCCTGATAGGCATGGTCATTCTAAGCAACCCCCACAATTCAACCTGACCCAGTGGGCAGAAATCACAGGAAGGCCAGCTGGCTGTGTGGGAAAAGAGCTGAGCTGGGAGGGGTCGCTTTGCAAGAGTGCAAGGTCCCTGGCATGGAGAAATCTTTGAGCTACAGCCAGGCGTACTTTGTCAGGAATGTAGCTCAGAAGATTCTCAAGCTGGGAGAAGGGAGCGAGGGTGACTTGTTCTCTGTTCTGACCTATCTTCCCCTTCTCAGAACATCTATTACCACTTTCAGTCATCTGAAAAATGGGAATGATAGTCCCTGCCTCACTGAGTGGTTGGGAGGACTAAATGGGAAACTAGGGCTCAGAGCGATTAAGCAATTTGCCCAAAGTCACACTGCACAGGAGCAGGGGAGCAGGGTCCCTTTCACTGCATGGTTTTCCTTTTAAACCAGCAAGGTCATCCCTTCTTCCACAGTGGTCCCATCATGTTGCTACTGGTGCTCAAGGTGAGGGAGAAAAAGATTCGAGTTAGGACTCTCTAGCTGGCAACTGACCTATAATCACCATTCATAGATGTTGGCCCAGGCTTGAGCTCACCCTTAGTTTCAAAATTCTGTAGGCTGGTAAAGCAGGAAGACTTGAATCTCAGAAGATATGGTTCATGTCCCACATTTTCCACTTACAGGCTCTATGACTTCAGCCTCTGTTTTCCATCTGTAAAATGGGGATAATAATTCCCACTCTAAAAAAGCTGCCAGGGTGAGCATACACTTCCAATGAACAACCTATGTGAAAGCCCGTTATTAACTAATACACTTGACAAATGGAGCGGGGTGGGAAGGGAACCAGTGCACACTGAAATCCTGCTATGTACCACGTCACAAGCAGATCCTGAGATGAAGATTCCTGTGAAAGTGAGGTGTTACAAAATTTCTCCTGGGAGAACCCACTAAGGGAGTCGGGGAAGCAAGACAGGGAAGGGGAAGAAGCCACACACTGATACAATTACAGGTGAAGTCTCAGCACGGCCTGGTCCTGCAGGGAGCTCTAGAGGGTAGGTTATACCGCCAAGCTTGCTGGACCTCGAATCAAAGGAGTTGGGTTTCCATACTCCTGCCTCTGTTGGTCATTGCTTATAAGCCACTCTGAGTACACTTCCTGCTCTCAGCACCTCTTGGGTGAAGTTACTGCAATAGCCTAAAAGTGGTCCTCTCAAGAAGCTTGCAACTTTGAGATATTAGGAGAGAAGCCAACAGAAGCCGGGATGGACACACAGAACTCATAAAGGAGATCCAAGGGGATCAAAAGCAGAGAACTGATAGTGTCCACTAGACAGATCCTCAGTATACATGTTCTCCTTTAATAAATACTCAGCTCGGGCTTCCCTGGTGGCGCAGTGGTTGAGAGTCCACCTGCCGATGCAAGGGACATGGGTTCGTGCCCCGGTCCGGGAAGATCCCACATGCCGCGGAGCCGTGGCCGCTGAGCCTGCGCGTCCGGAGCCTGTGCGCCGCAACGGGAGAGGCCACAACGGTGAGAGGCCCGCGTACCGCAAAAAAAATAAAAAAATAAATAAATACTCAACTCAATGAGGAGGATATTATTACCCCACTTAACAGATGAGGACACTAAGACTCAGAAAAGTAACTCACTCAGAGATCATCTGTATCTACCTCCAAAGCCAGGCTCTCACTGTATTGATTTTACTCTCCTTTCCCTCTGCTTCATCCTCCAGATCCCTCATGGCACTGGTCACCTTGGCCCTGCTCTCCTTCAGGGCGGCATTCAGTTTGCTTATTCCATCAACATCACCAAGGGTCAAGGTACTCATGGAAAGGGAAGAAACGGAGATAGCAGTGTCGATGGTGGAGATCACGGCAGTGGTAATGATGAAAACAGTGGTAATTCTGATGGTGATGATACTGGCTGTGGGAGTAGAGGTATTGGGTGGGGTGGTAGAGGTGGTGAGAGCAATGGAGATGGTGTTGGTGTTGGTGTTAGTGCAGTGGTTAGTCATGGTGGTGGCATAGTGGTAGGGGTGATGATGGTGGTGATGATAATCATGGTTGTGGCCATGGTAGTACCAACATGGTGGAGGTAGCAGAGGTGATGAGAGTGGTGGTGATAGAAGTGATGATGGTGGCGGTGGAGGTGGTGGCGGTAATAATAATGGCAATAATGGCAGTGATGTTATGATGGTGGATACACTGTTTGGGCAGTGATAGCACTGTTGTTATTAGTGATGCCTCGACTGTCCAAAAAGATAGAAGTCAACCCTTGCTTCCCTGGCTGCATTAGAAAATGGTGCCAGTGGGTCCCTACCTGGTGGCCACAGGAAGGCAGAGAAGCCTTCTAAGGGATCGGGGCTAGAAGGAGAACACAGTCTGCCATGATGAGGCTAAGACTGTCCCCCTCAACAGAGCCAGAAGTCTGCAGAGGGGCAGAGGATGACAGAGCCAGCAAGACAGCACAGCAAGTCAGTCACATCATATTTCAGTAACAGCGTGTAACTGCTTGTTAGCAGAGATCAGCTTTCCAACGGCAAATAATAAAATTATGCTTTTTGTGCAGCTAATGAAATGCAAATTGAAGTTGGATGCACATTAATGCAAAGAGTTGAATATCCATTTAATCAGCTCCTCCCTGCAGGGGCCAATGATAAAAATGACAGAGGAATTGCATTGCTAATTCTGGCCTGTCACATCTTATACGCTCCTACCTTGTAAACCCACTACTCCTGTGGCCGACACCTGCCTGCAGGGCCCCAGGTTTATGGATCTGGGTTCTGGGAGCCTGGGAATCCCTTTGGGGGAAAGGGATTAGGCGATTTGGTCCAGAGCGGGAGTAGGGAGGCCTGGCGGGGGGGAGTACAATGAAATAGATGAGATCTCTCCTATATTCCCAAAATAAACTGCCACTATACTCTCCTCTGTCCCCCACCAGGCCAGCCTCTCTCCTATGGGGGTGGGTGGGATGATGGTCAGAGTACTTCTTCCTGTGGTAGTAATCAGACATCAATGGTATCATACTGACAGCTAACACGTATCAACTGTTCACTCTGTGCCAGCTACCATGCGTAATTTACATGCATCTGCTCATTCAGTCAGCACCCGTAAAGGGGGTACAGTTACTCCTGTTTACAGACAAGGAAACTGAGGCTCAGAGAAGTGAAGCGGCTTGCCAAAGGACACACAGCTAGTAAGGGATTTGAACCCAGATGCTATGACTCTGAAGGCCATATTCTTTACTATAGTATCCTGTTTCCTTTGAAGAAAGTGACACTGGGGAAATAGTCCAGGGCAGACTGCCCGATGCTTGGTGTCCAACAATAGAGAGGAGCTTGGAGGAAGGAGAGGTGGTCAGGAGTGGAGCTGAAGGAGGTAAGACTAGTGCTGGGGAGTAAAAGACAGGAAGCATCTACCTAAATTGTAAGAGGGGCTGGAGGCCATTTCTACCTGGCTCTGAGAGCTGCCCAAACCAGCAACTTCGGGGCATAGGAAGCGACCCAGCCTGTCTGGAGCTAGCAGAGAGGAATCAGGCCAGACGTGCACTCAAGTAAGCCCAGGAGAAAGGCAGTTGGCGCTGATCTGCGAGTCAGTGATTCCAGGGACAGCGAGGAAGACAGGTTGGAGAGGACAGATGGAGCAGTGAGGGCCGGCTACAGTGGCAGAGGCCAGAGGTGGTGGGCTGGAGGTGGGGTCCATCTGGGCACATCCTGTCTGGGCCTCCACTCTGTCATGCCGGAGGAGGGCAAGAAAACGTTCAGGCCTTGGGGTCCTCCCCCTGCCTCTTCACCAGCACTGACAACAGCTTTGGTGGGCTCTGAGGGGCTCTAGTGGACACGTGTAAGTGCACCCAAATGACGTTGTGACAAGGGGGTCCTTAACCTTCCTAGAAGCCCTGGAGGTAGGGGTGGGGGCAGGCATGCTGGGGAGCGACACACGCTGCCTTCACAAGCCTCTGCCATGACAACCTGTCTCCGGATCCTGATCGGGCCTGACAGGCTCCTTCCAGCTGTCACACCGCTATTCCGGCAGGATTTACCCACAGTCTGGCCTGTGACAGGACACAGATGAGGAGGCGAGAGCTCCCAGCTCTGCTGTAAACAAGGACCGGAGTGAGCCCGCCCCACCAGCTAAAGGGGAGACGCCAGGTCCTCCGAGCCACCCTCCCAGCCCAACTCTGTCATGGCCACACTGATGCCACTCACCGTTCTTATTTCTGCCATTTATTGAGCACCTACTGTGTGCCGGGCACTGTACACTCGGCACTCTGTTGCGTCATGACAACGGCAACCCTCTCAGAAAGGGATTCTTACTGAGCCCATTTTACGACGTAGAAACACAGGCCACCAAATTCACCAAGAAGACAATTCCACTGATTCCAAAGGTCTGTGCTGTGTCATGCTGTGCTCAGCCCTGGGCCATGCCCTGAGGGGAGCCACAGCAGAAGGATGCATAGTCCCTGCTCTCAGAGACCTTGTGGGCTCATCCGGGGTGACTGTCTTTCAAAAGAGTGAATATCTCCCACGTGCACAGCATCCTGTAGCTTGAAGCACAGCTCAGAAAACAATGCTCAGAGCCACATGCTCACTATGCTACTGTTGGTGTAAAGCAGAGAGAAATGAATATACGCTTGTGCTTGCTTTAATGTAAACACATTAAAAAGAAACCCTCTGGGACATGAGAAATTGGCAGTGATGTCTAGCTGGGAAGAAGGAATGCACAGATGGGGGCAGGGGGGCCAGAGGAGGTTTTTACTCTACCATCCTTTCGTTTTATTTTTATTTTTGAATACACAAATATACCAGCTACGCAAACTTTTAAATAGAGTTTTTAACTAAAAAGGTTAAGCATCCTTTCACATAACGTCCACAACAGGGCCGTGATGGGGGCATTCACAGCAAAGGAGCCCGAAGCTCAGAAAGGTTGGACTGTGGGTCATGCAGCTGGTCAGCAGCCTCATTCCACAAGCACCTGGTCTTAGTGCAGTGCCCCGTGGGGCCAGGTACGGAGTAGTTCTCAGTAAAGAAGACGTCATCCCTCTCCCCAGGACATCAGGTGGGAGGACCACGGTAAAGTAATCTTGCTCCGCTAAAAAAGCGCAAAGGAAAAAGAGCTAAACCTCAGAGCCTGCAAGGTTTGGCCAGAAGGGCCCTCGGTAGGAAGGGAGGCTGGGCCAGGGCACACAGACACCGCCACCTTGAGACCCAGCTTCCGGGGGGAGGTCTGACCTCAGCTCCCAGTGCCTCCCCAAGAGACACCTCGGCCTCGCTTAGCGCCGGCGAGACCAACGTAACTCCCCAAAAAGCCCCACTGAGGGCATGAAGGGCACCGAGACCAGGAGAGAGAGGTTCTGCTACTGGGAACTTGTTTCCAGGTATCCCATCCGCATGCCTGCTGGCCTGTCCACCTTGGCCATGTCCTGACTGCCACCTGGCATCCTCGCCAGCCCACCCACCAGGAACTGCCCTGACTCCCTGCTCCCAGGTCAGGCTTCTGAGGCTCGTCTCCAGGAAAAATGCACCAATCAGGGTCTGGGGTTCTGCCTGGGTGTGCCTTCCCCTCATAGGCCCACACCCACCCACCCCCTAATGCCAGGCGGTGACAAGTGCTAACTTACAGGAGTCACATGTGGGCAGTATGGGCAGGGCAGGGGTCACTCCCTCTGGGGACACAATGCCTTTGAGTCTGTAATTTATTGTTTTGGCCGTGCCACGTGGCTTGCGGGACCTCTGTTCCCCACCAGGGATTGAACCCGGGCCCACGACAGTGAAAGCATCAAGTCCTAACCGCTGGACCTCCAGGGAACTCCCTTGAGTCTATCTTTGATGTGCCCAAGTGTGATAAGACAGACGTTGAGCTGGGGAACAAGGCAGAGAAGGGAGAAAGGTTTTCACAGAAGTTTTGAGCTGGGACTTCTCCACCAACATTCTAGATCCTGGCCTGTGACTGGGGCTCATGAGATGTATGAAACAGTGCTCCCCAAGGCTAGGGGAGACTGGAGTGAAAATGATACATGCAAAAGAGTGTCATAAGTACATGAGAAGAGCAAGGGAATGGTGACCCCTGGGGATGTCAGGGGGATCTTCCTGAAGGAAGGACGAATAGAGGTGCATTCACCAGGCAGAACAGTGAGGAGGAAACCTCCAGACAAAGGAAACACGCTTCCTTTCACTGTGATTGTCAAGACCAGGTCTGCACCAGAGAAGCAACACTGTCCACTGTTTATGAAGTGAAGATGTTCTGTATCTGTGCAGCCTAGCATGGTAGCCACTAGCTGTGTGCAGCTCTAGAGCACTTGAAATGTGGCTAGTACACCTGAGGAACTGAAGGCTTACACTTTTTAAGTTTTAATTCATTTAAATGTAAATAGCCACACTATTTAATGGCTAGTGGCTACCATATTGAACATCGAGGTTTTGAAGTTTCCAGAAGAATCAAGGCAAGAAAAGCTGCTGGTGCCCACTAGTCACTTGTTGGCTGTGTCACAAAAAGAAGAAATCTCTGAGAATTGAGGCTGTCAAGGAAAAGCCTAGTCAAGGAGAGAAGGTGAGCATCAGTGAAGTTCTAGACGTCAAACCAAGGTTGGGGTCAAGCTCACCTCACACACCCAAGCCGAACATGGGCCATCTGGTTTCCGTGAAGCCAAGGACAGTGGCTCTCCCTGAAACCATCAGTCAGCTGAGTTTAGGGTAGCCTGAATTGTCTTTGTTTGGGGCTGTTTGTTTTGAGTGGTGTCATTATTTTATTTTTAAATTACCTATAATGCACCCGTTAAAAATTCCCTAATTACAGATAGGATAAATACATAATTGCAGACTTTTTAAAAGCACGTATTATTTACTCAATGCTCCATAATTACGGTCTTTTCCATGAAAGGTATTATTTCCTGGATGGTCCGTAATCGCTTCTTTGAAGCCGGCTGTGGAAGGCCGAACTGTTCCTGAGATTCAGTTCACAGGTCACTGGTCCCCTCCCATCAGGCAATTTATGAGCCCCCAAGGCCAGCTGTCAGAGCCCAGCAGGCCTGCACCCCCAGGAAGGACTGTGCTCAGCTACTGCACCAGCAGATCGCTCCACCACAAGCACAGGCCAGGCTGAAGACAGGGTGGGGTTTGGGGTTTGAGGTTGAGGTCTCCTGTTTCTCTTTTGATTCTTCTGCTAACAGGCAAGATGGTTAGTGGTCGTGAGCTCAGACTTAGGCTTAGGCTGGTAGCCTGGTGTGTCTCCCAGCTCATCACTGACTCACTCTGCAACTTGAGACAAGGGACCTAGTTCAGGTTATACGAAGCAGCCCCTGAGCTCAGGATTTGGGCGAGGTCATCCCAGGAAGTTCAGGTGAGGGAGTGGGAAAGTGTGACAGCAAAGAGGGAAAAGCCATATGCGTGTGCATTTGTTCCCACTGTCATGCACACCTTGAGAGACTATAGAAGACACCTCAGAATTGTCCCCTGAGGGCCAAGGAAGCTGGGGTGTTTATCCACCAACTCTTGAGGGTTGTCACCAGGCACATTAACTTCCAGGCACTCCCAGGCTGCCCTTCACATAGGTAACTTGACACAGGAAGCTATTGGCATGTACAGCCACTGTCCACCAAGGCTGCAGGCAACCTCCAGGAAGGACCAAAGGGTCGTGGACAGGCCTGAAGAGTATCTGCTAAAACAAGTTACTTATCCTCTCTCTGCCTCAGCTTTCTCATCTGCCAATGCAAATCAAAATAGTACTTACCACTTAGATTATGGGGGAGAAAAGGTAAGGTTGGATAAATGGAAGTTACTACTGAATAAACAGAAGTTGCTATTATCGTGAGGAACTGCAGACAAGGCTTTTGCTCGGTCCTGGCGTGCTTTCTCCAGGCCTCCATCTGAACTGCCCTTGGCAGCCTAGGTGGCAGCCAGCACCAACTCAGAGAGGCTTTCAGGACTAGGCAAAGACTTATCTCAGGGCCTGCAAAGCCGAACCTGGTGTGATGGCAGATCCTTTGCCACACTGCTTTTTTTTGTTTTTTGCGGTACGCGGACCTCTCACTGTTGTGGCCTCTCCCGTTGCGGAGCACAGGCTCCGGACGCACAGGCTCAGTGGCCATGGCTCACAGGCCCAGCCGCTCCATGGCATGTGGGATCCTCCCGGACCAGGGCACAAACTCGTCCCCTGCATCGGCAGGCAGACTCTCGACCACTGCACCACCAGGGAAGCCTAAGTCAGACACTGTTGGCTAATTCATCATTCCACTCCCTCCTTTATCCCTATACGCCCCCAGTTGGCCCAAGAATGAGTGGTTCAGAGAGCAGAATCTGGGTTAGGCTCAGCCAATCACAGTAATTCCATTCTCCTCTCCCCCAAGTGGTTAGTTTACTCATTTGATCCATTTCTAGCCAATGAGATACCAAGAAAGTCATTTGGGAAAACTTTCTTTTCTCTAAAAAAAAAAAAAAAAAAAAAAAGATATTCTCTCTTCTGGCTCTGGATAGTGTTGTATGAGGAGTGATGCTTGATGCAGCTGCAGCCATCTCGCACCATGAGGCTACAAACCTGAGGACAAAGAAGTCAGAGGCAGAGTGACAATGGGAAAAATAACAGAATGACAATGGCAGAGCAGATAATGGAAAAATTCAATGCCTGCTCACGTCACTCAGTCCCCATATTGATGAGCCTCAGAACCATCCTAGCTCTGCCATAAATAACAATCAGTGCTTATGTACCACTTATCACGAGCCAGGAGCTGTTCTAATCACTTTGCATTTATTAATCCATTTAATCCTCACAACAGCCCACTGAGGAAGGGACTACTGGTAGCATCATTTACAGAAGTGAAAACTGAGGCCCAGAAAGATTAAGTAACTAGTTCAAGGTCATAAAGCTAGCAATTATTCTTCCTTATGCAGTCTGGCTTTGGGCTCTGAACTCTTTCTGGTTACAGTAGATGCTGCTACCACTCTACTATTCTTGTAATGTGCAAAAATAAATTTCTCTATCCTTTAAGCCATCTTACTTGGTTCTCCTGTTAAATGCAGCTGAAAGTATCCTAATTGCTACACCTCATTGGGATGAGGAGAAAAAAAGAAAGAAAAAAAGAAAGAAAGAAAGAAAGAAACCCAAAATTTTAAATTAAAGGGGCCAGGATAAGTCTCTGATATGTTTATCAAGAAAGTGGTACCTGGGAGTTTGTGTCTCATGCACTCCACTGGCAGGACCCTCCCTTTGTGATGGACATGAGTGACAAAGTACTATTGTCACTATGAGGCCAGCTTTGCTATGAGTCAAAATCTGGGCTCACCACTTACGTAGTTCATCTCATTTAATCCTCAAGATGACTCGGCAAGGCAGGTGCTACCACTCCAAGCTCACAAATTAGGAGGTCGTAATAATACTACCTAGCATGTATTGAGTTCTTACTCTGTGCCAACCACCAGGCTCGGCACTTTCCAGACCTTTTCTCACTTAATCTTCTCAACAATCCAATAAAGCTATCATCATTTTACAAAGGAGGAAATCAAAGGCTCAGAGAAGCTAAGTATCATGTCCAAGGTCACAAGATGAGAGGGAAAGCTACAAGTCATACTTGATCTCCCTCACTGTCAGCTAGGCAGGCTGGGGGTCTGCGACAGGGAGGAAAGGCAGGGCCAGAGAGCCAGCCACCACCAGCCGAGAAATGGTCAGGGAGCTCAGCCAGCAGGTGCCCCAGTGGCCCTGAGTCCAGAGTGATGGCCATCAGTTACAAGGAGGAAGGAAAGAGAACTTGGTATTAACTGGTATGGCCAACAATGAGGAGGGGTGAACTCCCCATCGCCAGAAGTATTCAAATGAAGGCTGGGTAAGGATTTGTGCCAGGAGTAGGAGGGTCTCCAAGAGACAGGGATTTTAGCATTCTAGAATTCTGTCCATGTCCCATGTCCAAAGTCATAGAGACCTTGCAGCCTGTGTGTTTCCTGCTTATTCTAGAGGAAGGCCACAGAAGGAGCACTGAACCAGGAGTCCAGCAATCTGGGATTTGCCACTCTGACACTCCCTGGCTCAGGGTTTCCAGGCCTCTTCGTGTTGCCTTACTGAGTGCCCATCTGGGCACAGTGCCAGGCGTGGCTTTCTGCTGGTACAACAAAGTACAAGAATAAGCTCGAACCTCAAGGGGATTACCATTTAAACACCAGCCTGCAGGGTTTCCAGAGAAATTCATCTACTAGCTAGCAAGCCCTCCCAACCCTGTCTGGGTCTTCAGGCTTGTGAGGGCTGCTCAGGGGTAGAGAGCAGTCATCTTCACCTTGGCTACTCCTCAGGAGGAATCTGAGGCAATTCTCTATTCCAGCCTCAGTCTTCTCCTCTGTAAAATGGGGGTGTAAACAAGAAGTTCCTAAGGTCATTTCCGGTTCTGCAGTGAAGGATGCCAGAGGTCTACACAGAGTTGCCATATGGTCCCAGACCTTGGGAGAGGGTGAGTACTTCCCTGGCTTCTAAGAGCACACTCTGGGGAGTGGAAAATCATGGGGTCCCCCTGGGCTTTGTCAATCCTTTCTACTCACAAATGGTCTCCAAGACTCACCCAGGAAAATAAGTTTTAAGGTGGTCAGGTTCACTCTTCAACTTCATCACTCTCTCTCTCAGGAAGGCAGCACAGACACAGAAGGACCCAGATTAAGGTCCCTGGCCCCAACCCTTCCTGGGTATATAATCCTGGGCAAGTCTATGTAAGACAAAGGTAACTTTGGTTTCTCATCTTTGAAATGGGAATATAATATCACATTATCCCACTATTGGGAGGATGAAATAAGGCATTAAAGGATCTGACACAGTATACAAAGCACACAGCTGGTACTCAGTAAATGCCCATTTTCTGCCCACAGGCAAGGACACAGCTCCCCCCTTCTCCCCATGGCGAAGGGCAGCTGGCCTATGGGCAGCTGCAGGGCCTGCTTTGATGCTGGCCAGGACAGAGGTGACATCCCTGCCCCCAGAGGCAGGACTCCCGCAGTGGGGGAGCCGACTGGGATGCGGCACGTTCTCAGGCCAGATAAAGGACAAAGGAAGGTCCAAGGCAGAGCTGCATCAGCAGTTAGGAAGGGCAGTGCTGTGACAGTGACACAGCACAGCCCACTCTTCTGAGCAATGCCCAAAACAAAAACACACTTGGCCAGAAGAGTGTGCACCACCTAACAATGAGCAAGAATGACTGCAAGGCCCCCAGACCTCTTCCTGACAAATCCTGGACTCCAAATCACAGGAAGATGAGGACAACTATGGAGAGAAGCACGGAGAAGGGACAGTGAAACGGGGTGCTGGGGTTCATTCAACAGTGATGGAGGACCTGCTCTACTGAAAGAAACACTGCCTTCTAGGAGCTCCCAGTCCAGGAGGGAAACAGGCATGAAAGCAAAGAATCCCAACTCAGGGTGATGAGAGGGAAGCCAGAGGCAAGGAGGAGGCACAGGAGACAGCAGGTGCCTGGGACGAGGAAGGGCTTCCCAGAAGCATGATGTCTGAGGGTGACTATGTGAAAAGGCCAAGAAGAAAGGGGAAGGAAAAAGAGAGAGCAAACCAGACGCATCGCAGCCAAGCCGTGAGCGGGCTGGCCTAGAGCCAGTCTCGGGATAAATCATGACTCAGTGCCTGGCTCCTAGTATAAATCTGGGAGACAGGCGCACTCTGGAGGGCTGCTGCTCTCTGGGGAGGGCCCCAACTTTGTCACCAGCTAATAGGAAATGCAAACATGTCCGTTTGTGTGTGCAGAGATACGTAACTCTTCACGCACACACACACGTACTCCAAAAAAGGGCACAGAGCAAAATGGCAATTCGCTGCCGATGGGTCTTTGTGATAAGAAGTCATGAACAGGAGGGGATTCATCTCTGTCTTCAAGGTACGAATTTCAGGGAACAGACCTGCCCAGTCCAGGCCCAAAGCCACCTCTCTCAGCAACAAGGTACGTTTTGCCCTTGTTGCTTCTCTTAAAGGGAGAGATGAGAGTGTGGGAGAACAGGAGAGTGGAGGCTTGGGAGGCAGACCACTGGGCTTCCAGCCTTAGCTTTTCTAAACTGTTTAGGTGATCTCCCCTATCTGGGCCTCAGTTTCTTCGTCTGTACATTAAGGATGCTAGTCTAGATCAGCAATGGCAAGGAGCTGTCATTTTACATACCAACCCTAATCAACTGGTAGTGGCTGCCTGGAGCACTCTGATGAGAAGGATCTGGGGTTTAAGCAGAGACATGATTGATTAGTGATGCCTGCCGTAAGCACAGATAGGAGTAGAGGTGGCATGTGTGCTACTTTCCATCCCTTGCCTCTTAAGCCTTGACATACCGTGAGTCTCTGATCTGACTTAAACTGGGCTTAAATGGAGCTCCAACCCGTGATGGGCCGGAACTAGCTCATACCCAATCAATCATAAGGGCCAATTGTGTATCTCTTCCCAACTCCACATTCAGTGACATCACATTGCTAACTTGAAATCAGCCAGGATGGGAGTATTTACACCGCGGAAACTGGCAAATTATACAAATCAAAGTGTTTTTACCCCCAGAGGACTTGTTGCTAAACATTTATTAGTACACCGCTGGCTCTACCCCTCCCCACAGCCCTGGGCAGCTGTGGGGAAAAGAAAATCCAGGCAGTCCCTTCAGTCCTGAGAGCCGCGGATAACCCTTTTCCACTGGCGAGTGACTGGTGCCTGCAAGTGCTAAAGTCCAGATCATTCTATCAGAGACTCACAAGCCCCACAATCCACCTTATTCATGATCCTTGTTACTGCTTGTCTCAGTCCACTGGAGCTGCTATAACTGAATACCGCAGGCTTAGTGGCTTATAAATAACATTTATTTCTCACAGTTGGGAGGCGTGGGAAGTCCAAGATCAAGGCACCAGCACATTCAGTGTCTGGTGAGGGCCTGATTTCAGGTTCACAGACAGCAGTCTTCTCCCTGTGTCCTTGCATGATGGAATGGGTGAGAGAGCTCTCTGGGGTCTCTGTTATAAGGTATTAATCCCATTCATAAGGGCTCTGGTCCCATGACCTAGTCAACTCCCAAAGGCCCCGCAAACATTCAGTCCATAGCACTGCTCTTGCTGTACACACCTCCATTCAAGGGTCCACCCCATCTCCCTTGAAAGCATCCAGGCTCTCCTCTTGCAGGAAGCCTTCTCAGACTACTTTAGTTTGCAGTGAGCCCCCCACTGCAAGCTCTCATTTCACTTTCTGTGTTTGTTAGTTCTGGGACGAAAACTACCTCTCTGGAAAAGCTTCTGGGTTCAAAGCCTATGTCTTCTCCTTCTTCAGCACCCACAGTCAATGCCTCATGTTGGTCTGGCCACGGAACAGACGCCCAGGGAGACACCAGCTGTGTCATCCCCTGCCTAAGACCGAGCCCTGAAAAGCCCATAGCCATCATCCCAATCAGACTCTCATTTTCCAAATAGAGAAACTGAGGCCCAGAACAGCATGTACTGCCTGTTGACATCCGAGCAAACTCAAGAACCGAGGTTTCCAGACTCCCCACCACACTGCCTGAGGAGTCCCATTTACAGAAGCAGAGACTGAGGCCCACACAGGGCAAGAGACATACCCAAGTTCACGGTGTGACCCAGTAGCAGAGCCAGGGTCCTAGGTCCCCAGCATCCCTGAGTGGGGCCATGCCCTCTACGCCAGTGCCCCCTGCCTCACCCTGCACTTGGCTCCCATCCTCCCTAACCAGGCCTTGACATGTTCAAGGCAGGGCACTGGGGCCCACTCCCACCTCTCTCTCCACCTGCAGCCCTGGAACCCAGCAGAGAGCAAGGCCCCGTCTGGGGGCACAGGCTGCACTCGGGGCGCCTCCTCCCTGCTCTGTCTCCTCAAGCTGCTGCTCAACATGCACACGGGAACCTCAACACTGAGCGTATAGATTTCTCTTTGTCTTTGGTAGTAATTATTAGCTGTCTCGGCGGGTGAATGCAGGCAGAAACAAAGGCAGCAAGGGTTGTAAAACCTTTTATCTCGATCAAGCCGCATTATTTGATAAGGTGCTAAGCTAATAGCAACGCATGTCAAATTGTGTTTAGACAGATCGAGGGGCTGGGAATGGAGGGTATATTTGTCTCCGGAAACGTGCACCTGGAAGGATAAAAAGAAAGGCACACTGATATTCGGAGCCCATGCAGAATGCAGACAGCCCAGCCTCTGGGGCTCATGGCATACAGACTCGCCGGTAAGGGGGTGAAACCAGAGGCTGGGGAGGGAGAGAGCGGGTCCACGTTGTGCTCATTCCCATTCAAGCCCACCTCAGGGCCTCTTTCCTGAGGCCCACGGGCCCACCCCCAGGGGTCAACAGGCAAAGGTGGGATTTGAATCCAGGCTCCCTGGTTCCCAAGCCAGAGCTCTTGCCACAAGCATTTATTAAACCCCAAGCACGTAAATCTGTCCTGTGCATAACACTGACTCTCACAGACAGAACCTCTACCCACAGGATGTGGCTTGGACCATACAGGATTAGTACTGAATCGTGCGCAGCCTCCGGGGGAGGCTCACAAGGGCTAGAAAAGACAAGAAAGGTTTCCTGGAGGACGTGGAGTTTCAGATAGGCCTTGCAGGATCAGAACGGTTTGGAACAAGAACCTGGGAAGAGGCACCCTAACCACCAAGCTCCAAACCCCTTACTGTGAACTCCCGGGTCAATATTTGTCTGTCTCCCTGGATCCTGCCAGGCACCTCCTCTAATCTGCCTTTCCCAGTCCCTACAAGAGACCCTCATCGACCTCAAGATCCCCTGAGCACACCCATTGCTGGCCCCTCTGGGCCCTTTGTGGGCTGCAAGGTGGTAATAGAGCAAGACAAGAAGGGGACAATGCAGATGCCACAAATACTTCCCAAAGCCTTAGAAAAATGCATGCCTTTGAACCAGTGCCTTTATGTCGAGGAATAGTCCCTAAAGAAATAATTAAGAATTGAGCTTCAAGGATGTCCACCACAGGATTGTTTACAATAGCAAAAAAGAAAAAAAAAGGATGGAAACAACCTTTAACATCCAACAATGCAGGGTGGGTTGGGTTGAGAAAAATACTCCGGACATTCACATGACGCCATTAAGTAGTAATCAATTATCAGAGTCTTAGTTAGGGGGTCTCCCTGGAGCAGACCCAGGAGTCGAATGCAGGTACACCTGAATGCGTGGGAGGCAAAAGTAGAGAGGTGGGGAGGTGAGACATGGAAGGCAGTAATGAGGGGCGTGTTTTCAAACCAGCCACCACGGTAGGTGGTGGGAGTCTAATCCCTCTCTGGGACCAACCTAAAACACTTACCTCAGAGCTGTCCTACCCAAAGGGTGAGGGAGCTGGAGTATTTATATACCGACTCCCTGCAAGTCATTGATCAAGGGCTGTTGGAGACAAAAGCATGCATTCCTGCCTGCCACAGGGCAGCTGAGCAGGCCCCTGCAGCAAGAGAAAGTCCTCAGGCCACAAAATGCAGGTGCCAGCAGGTGGAAGGAGGGCCAGCCGTGCACTGAAGTGGCAGGGCCAAGGGGATGTGGGGAGGGCACAATCTGTGTTTCTTACACCGCAGCCCTCAAATTGGGAGAAGCCATGCTAAATGAAGACAAACTTGTTTCTTTACTTCAGGACATCTCTTGACATACTAGTGTGCATTAGTGAATTTCCAAGAGCTCAACAACACACCTGCCCTGATTTTTTTCCTCCCCAGACACACCTATGAATGTCTCACTGGACTTTAGTGCTGTCCAGAGCAGGCTTTGGGAAATGCTGTCACAGCTGCCTTTTTATTAACATGGAGAAGTGAAGAAGGCAAGTTCCTATGGCAGTTGGTCCAAGATGCTCCCATTTTCTTAATGTGTGTGAAAAGAGAGTGACCAGCAATTTCTCTTCTCAGCTTTGATCCTAGAAAAGTATTCTCACCTAGGGAGGCATGTTCAAGAGCATGGAAGGCAACATTGCAATAGCAAAAAAAAAAAAAGTGGAAGCAATCTAAAAGCCCATCACCAGGGGGATGGCTAAATAAACTCTGATGTATCTGTGCTAAGGAATTCTACCCAGCAGTTAGAATGAACGAGTTAGAGCTATAAGTAGTGACATGGAGAAAACTCCAAGACTAATAGTTAGGTGACAAAATCAAAGTGCAGAACAATACATACAGCATGATACCATTTCTGTTGAAGAAAAAAACATCTGAACACACTAAAAATAAAACCATGTATCTCTATATGTACAGATATAAATGCGTGTGTGCACTTAGAGAAAGATCAGGAACGATACACATCAAAATTATAACTGTGCCTCTGCAGGAAGGGAAGCTGGGAGGGAGGGGAGATGGTTAGTTTGGTCTGTATTGTGTGAATGTTTCTAACAAGAATGCATTCCTATATTTTATGTGTAATTAAAAATAAATGAAAACATTTTAAAAAAGAAAAAGGAAAGCCTGGCACTATATCCACCAAAATACCAAAATATTTACAGGGTTTATCTCTGAGTGCTAGGATTAGGGGTGTTTTTAATTTTCTTCTGTTTGCTTATCTGTATTTTTAAATTTTCTACAAAGAACATGCATGCTTTTGTAATAAGAGGAAAAAAACCTGAAGTAATGTTTAATTGAATACCTACTACACTAGCCTCTGGAGGGGAGAGCTGTCCCTGCCTCTGAGCAAGTTTTGTGTCTTCTTCTTTGCTTGCACCCCTCCCAAGCCATTTTGCACTTTGATTCCAGGGTTCCTAGACATTACATTCTGTGCTGACACCCAAAAGACTGAGGTGCAGGCTCTCCTAAGGGCCAGCTCTGTTCCTCCCTCTCTGTGCAACCTTGGGTCCCACGACACCCTCTCTGAGCCTCTGTTTCATCCCTTACCTAACAGGAGTCCTAAGACCCACCCTGCCTTCTCCACACTGCAGCCCAGGAGATGAGAGCTGGGCTCTTCTCGTTTAGAACCCTGTCTTTGTATGCAGGTCACCATTCCAATGGTTGGTTGGCAGAAGGAAGAATGATCTGACCGGAGCCATGACCGCCAAGTCCCAGGACCCTGGACCCTGCCGAGCAGGCTGTGAGCCAGTTTTGGGGAGTCCACAGAATTGAAAGTCAGGCTGCCTGGAGAAACGTGAAGGATGCAAATCAGACACGTGAGCGAGGCCCGGCTGGAAGAACTGTGTCTCCCTCAAAGTGGGGCTCTGAGTGTCAGATTTTCCACTCTATTTCTCTGTAGCATGTTCTGCACATCCCAGCGCTAAAAATAACTGCAGCACATGAAGGGGTTGGGGGAGGCCCCAGAGTGGCTCCAAGAGCCGTTGGAGCTGGCTTAGCATGACAGCTCCCTTCATCTGGGCAGGCCCCCCGCTGCACAGACCCCTCCCCACGACCCTCTCCTCTCCCACCCTCACTCCCCAGACCCACAACTCCTTCCTCCCCTATGACGCCAGGGACCCTGGGAGCTGGCAGCCTGGAAATCACAGGGATGAAAACCCCCAAAGAGGTCATGTGTTTCCCCACCAGGAGGGGTGCAGCCACCCCTAAAGTCCCTAAGGACGACAGAGAAGGTCCCCTAAGCCTAAGACTTGTCCCTGAACTCTAATCTGTCAAACAGCCCACAGTCTTCGCGAGCTGGAAAGCTATTCCTGAGTCCAGCTGGGGTCTCTGCTGCTCAGCTGAAGCCACTTCCTCTTGTTCCTATCTCTCCTAGGGATGCATAAGGAGGGAAGTGCTGGCTCCAAGTTCAGCTCAAACTGAACATGGGACAGATGTATGAACCAGGGATGTGTACTGTCCCAAGTGCCTGGGACTCTGACACCAAGGCCAAGAGTGAGTCACCAGTCCCTCTGCACCTGAGCGTGAAACTCCAGCCATGTCAGCCAGTTGCGAGGTATCAAAATGCCTTTCCCTCCTCAGCTTTCCCAGTGCCCGCTGCCCACCAACCCAGGCATGAGGATGAACAGTGCATTCATCTGTGCTGGGCCTGGGAGGGCCTGCCAGGCGCCTGTGTCTGCAAAGAGCTCAGGTTTAGTTCAGGGCGCAAGACTGATGCATGAAAAAGCGACTAACCCATCGCAGAGGGAGGCACGGCCGTCACAGCCCACCCAGGGAGGTGAGCCCTGGCTGGGGGTGTCCCTGGAGGAGTGAGTGGAGAGGTCTGAGTAAAAACTGGGACGGGAGAGGCCACGGGTCCTGTGTAGACCAGGGAATGCCGAGGAGAAGGATTCTTTGGGATCCGAGAGAGAGAAAACTGAAAACAGGGTTGCATCCCAGCTACGCAGCCCTTCCTTTGAATACCAAGGGTAGAGATTTGGACTTTACCGCTTAGGCCACATTTCTTAAAGAATATTCCAAAAACACGTGTTAAAAAGTGATTTTGTGAAACAAAAGAAGGTGTGTGGTGTGTGTGTGTGTGTGTGTGTGTTGCAGGGTGGGATGCTATGATTAAATTTGGCAAGCTTCGGCTTAAACCCGAGTGAACCCATCTGTTTACCAAGAATCCTCAGGGCCTTCCATTTATGACACACAGCGTGGGTCCTGAGAAGGGAGGGGTGAAGGAAGCCACGTTTCCCAGATCATTTGACCACAGAGCCCTTTCGTCACCGAGCTTCTCGTGGGACTAGAGCTCCAGCAAGCACAGTTGGGAAACGCGGCAGGGCTTGGAAAGCCAGGAGCATAAGGGGACCGTCATTTTGGGGTGCGGGTCTGGAAGCCTGTGCAGGCCTGCTGGAGGGAGAGAAGAGAGCGGGAGC
This sequence comes from Monodon monoceros, assembly GCF_005190385.1. NCBI lineage: Eukaryota > Metazoa > Chordata > Mammalia > Artiodactyla > Monodontidae > Monodon > Monodon monoceros. Next base: position 27,815,739 of record NW_021703781.1, on the reverse strand, counting down.
AGCAGGCCATGCCTAGAGGAGTCAGAGCTGCAGTGAGGCCAGCCCTGGGGGACCTGGAGGAGCCGCATGACTTCTCCCGGCCTCAGTTTCCTCTCCTGTGGAAGGGGCAGCGGCCCCTCCCTGGGTGGCTGGGAGGACACGGAGGCCTGGGTGGCTGGGACAGTATGGGAAGCTGTGAAATGACTCCCGGCCCAGAGAAGTCTGGGGCTGGTCCCAACACCACTCCGGGAATAGGGGCTGTAATCAAAGTGGGGGGCTTGGGACGGAAGGACCAGTGACGAATCAGGAGACAGTACGTGAGTCTGGGCGTCCCGGGAGACACAGCCTAGAACTTGAGATGGGACAATGTTTCCCTCGACTCCTCATCTTCCTATTGTTTACTGCTCCCCAGCCCCTCTGAGCTTTCTCCTAACAACACAAAGCCTCCGAGGGGACAGTGTGGAGTTTGGAGGGGGAACGCTGGCGTTCCAGGCCCGGCTCTGGCATCTCCATACTGTGCAGCCCTGGGCAATCCCTTAACTTCTCTGAGCCTCTATTTTCTCAGCTGAAGGGCAGCCAAGGATGACGATAGTGACAAGGACACCTCCGAGGCCTTGCTGTGTGCCAGGCCACGTTCTGCATGCTGGATGGGGCGGGCTCTACTATTATCCTCCTATTTTACAGATGTGCAAACTGAGATGCTGGGGAGCGAAGGGAGCTGCCCGAGGTCACACGGTGAGTGAGGAGGTGGGGAGAGCCCTGACACGGAAGGCTGCTCCAAGACCTGGATGCGGTGACAGAGAGGAGCGCTCTGGAGACCGGCACTGTCGTCCCCTTACAACGTCACTAGGATGCTGTGGCATCACTAGGATGTTGCATTTTCAAAGATGCCCATGCCACCATCACCAGCCCCCCTGGGCTCACTGGCAATACCACCTTGCTCTCCTCCATGAAGAAGCGGGCTCTATTTCTCTACCCTCTTGAACCAGGGTGGGCCACGACTGCTTTGTCCAGTAGAGTACGGACAATGGCATGGCCAGTTCAAGGCACAGCCCTTCACTAGCCCAGCTGCCTCCACTTCCTGTACCCTGGAGCCGGCCTCCATGTTAAAATAAAATCTCTTGAAATGTGTGGAGAGAAAAACAAAAGAAAACAGAAACTGCAGGGAGTTGGCGGATTTGATTTTATGACTATAGCACTGATTATCAGCTTCAGCCTGTTGGACTCTCCACACAGCCGTATATGCTTCAAACTTAATATTTTATTTTGTAACTAGAACATTTAACATTATATTATCATCTCTAATGTGGATACTTTAGTTCAGATGATCTGTTACAAAGTGCAGCTACCCTGAGCCCACCCTGCTGGGAGAGGCTCAAGTCATGTGGAGGGGCCTGGAGGAGGGGACACTGCCCAGACAGAGAGGCCAGGGACCCTGAGAAGCCGGGCATGGGAGGCAAGTGGCCATTCCTCAGGTGACCTCCAGCCTGGCCACTACATAAGACCCCAGCTTAGCCCAGTCAACCCATGAAATTGGGCACAATAACAACCAACTGTTCCCAGACACTAAATGTGGGGATGATGTTAAGCTTCAGTAGATAACCAGAACAGATGTCTCCCCCCTCCACTTTCCGCTGTAAGAGAGAAGGTCACCACAGACATGAGGAAGAGGAGGGAGAGAGACAAGGGGAGGGAGTCAGGGTTACAAGGAGCTGTTCTGCCCTCAGGCCCCAGGCTGGGAGTAAGCCTAGCTTAGTGCCCTCAGACACTGGCCTGGTCCTGACTTGGCCCTGGCCCCTCTAGGCTGCCTTCTCCCCTCCTTACATGAGGAGCTGAAATCATGACCCCTGAGGTCCCCTCCAGCTCTTGCATTTCGGATCTCCACCATGGGGGTCATTCCAGCGCTGGTTCTGTCCTGCAGACCCAGAGGCCCTTGGGATGCAACCCCAGCCACCCTGGGCCTCTAAGCCCCTGGAGAGAGCAGCACTTCAAGCCTCTGGGCCCAGCAAGCCCAGCCCCGCCAGCCAGTGGAGCTGGACGGCAGGAGGCTGTGCCCTACTGACCCGCACACTGATGCACTGTGGCTCCGAGCCTTTGACGGTGCCCTGCCAGGCCCTTGACACAGATGATTCTATTTCATCCTCACAACCATCCAGAGATAGATATTATTATTATCTCATTTTTCAGATGAAGAATCTGAGAGTCAGAGATGTTAGGGGACTAGGTCAAAATCACACAGCTATAAATGTGAAGCCAGAATTTAAACCTGGAGGCCTGAGTCCACGGCTCTCCCTCTTATCTACTACGCTAAACCGCCACCAGCGGGCATATGTGAAGACACAAGTACCTCATCTGTGCTCCCCACACAACCCCACTGGTACACCTGCATGCTCACACACTCGCAGCTACACACACGCGTGGGCCCAACACTGACAGCTGCGCATGTATAGACTCCCCTCACACTGGTACACACTGAGCCGTGAAAACCCACATTCACATAGCTGCACACAAACACTCCTACACACACATCTCTACTACACATGTACACACGGACTCAGGCACATATGGCATGTGCTCACACACTGCTACACTTCCAGCCCCATTGGCTCATATGCAGACATCTGCATTCACACATACACACACGCACGCACACACACAAACACTGCACCTTGTTTAATGATGCCCGGGAAATGAGAGTCATTATTTTTATTTTTTTTTTTTAAAAAAGGGCTCTCAAATGCCAATTAGATTCCAGTGTTTTTTCTGTTCTGAAAGGTTTCACAAGCAAAAGTCGCCCAACAGTGCCACCTGCTGAAGGCCAGCAGTTCTCGTCCTCTCCCTTTTTGCCCCTCCCACCCTCATCAGAGACACTTCCTCAGTTTCCCCCAAAGTGCTCATGATTTGGGAGCTGGGTGGGGGAAGGTGGGGTGGACGCAGATGGGAGAAGACAGGAGGCGCGGAGGCGGGAGAACATGGAGGAGGGGAGAGGGAACTGGGCTTCAGGAGCCAGGCAAGACGAGGGAGATGGAGGGAGGGGTCCCAAGAGAGACAGACGCAGGTAGAGCAGGTAGGAAGAGAGCCAGACCCAGAGAACGTGAGAGAGAGCACAGAAAGAACCACACCCGGAGGACAAGTCAGGCATGCAGGGAAAGTAGACAGGGAGTGGGCAGGAGAGACAGGGAGAGAGAAAAAGGAGACGGAAGAAGATAGAGGGGCAGGGCATCAGGATGTGCAGGGCAGGCTGCGAGCAACCCCCAGGACCCACAGATGCAGCGAGCCTCCCTCCACGGGGCGGCAGGGACCTGAGGCTGCCGTCTGTCCTGGAGGCCTGGACACCCATGCCACCCCTGGCTCTCCAAAATGTTTGTGCAGCAGCCCCTGCCCCAAAGGGGCTCAGGTCAGGATGGGGTGACTCTCAACAGGGAAAATTTCTTATGTGAAATATCTGGTCTGGCGTCCAAGAGGCACAAAAATACTGCAGGGGGACTCGCCCAAGGCCACACAGCAGAGTAAGAAGAGTCGGCCTTGTAAGCTTCCAGGGCCCAGGTGCTACCCCACCCCCTTGTCATAGGAGGCCGGGGGGCTGCAGGGGTCCTTGCGCTCTTGTTTCTTGATCGAATCCCTGCAGAAAGAGGGAGCCGGGGATCGAAACCTCCTCTGAGTTGCTCCCAGTTTTCCCTCAGTGGCCCTGGGGACCCCAGCCCACAGCGGCTCTCCAGCACAGCTCACGGGCATACGAGGCCAGGGTGTTACCCTCAAGTCCCCTGTGAGGAGAACAGCCTGCAATACCATCCCGTCTCAGTGATCACCCCGCTGGGGCTCAGGGGGCAGTCAGCGCTGGCAGTCAGCAGAAAGCCACAGACTCCCGACTCACTCACCGCAGATCCCCCTTCGCCCTTCCTGAGGGGGACACTGAGCGCAGAGGAGTGGGGGGTGCAGAGGGGATGAGAACCCCGGGCTCCCAAGCCAGCCTGCCAGCCCATCGGCCTCCCCGAAGGAAACCACACCCCAGAAATCCCGAGTCCTGGGCTCCCTCCCAGGCAACTGTGGGGACTTCATCCTGCCCTTCTGGGGCCTAAACTCTGGTCCTTCGCTCTCCCAGTAAGACTCCCCTCTACAGAAGGACCCATGGCAGGGAAAATCTCGGGGCAATTCTATTTTTTATGCAGCCTCATGAAGTGTCCTGTAGCTCAGCTACTTTTGTTCACCTTTGTTGAAATGCACAGGACCCTCCCTGCTGCAGAAAGCCAGCTGACAACACAATACAGAGCAGGTGCTGCTTGCATCTCATTTGCATGTGGTTTGCATATGCATCCTGACTTCTCAAAATACCAGAAGACCCTCCTCCATCCTATAACTTCTTGGCGTTCACAGTCCCTCCTGACTGACGAGGGCCACTTGAGAGCTGTGAACTTGCATTTGCTTAGCTAGAAAAGGAGTTCAACCATAAACCAGGTAGAACCTAAATTCCTTAAAAGAGGCATCCTGGCTCCACCCTACCTCCAAGCAGTCATGCCGCCCAACCCTCCTGCCAAGCCCGACAACAGCACCCCTCACAGAAAATGCCCTGCTCCTCTGTGCAAGAGTCAGCTCTCTCTGCCTGGAATGCCCTCTCCTCTCCTCCTCTACCTGAAAAATTCCTACTGACCCTTCAAGGCCCAGTTCAAACGGGACTTGTACCACCCAGCACCACTGAGCAGAACTATTGCCTCTCAGTGGGCCCCAGCACTGCAGCCCCAGCACCGCAGCCCCAGCACTGCAGCCCCAGCACCGCAGCTCATTAAAGGAGTGACTGACTACATCACAAAGTGATGGTATTTAGCACACGTCTTTCCTATTAGACGGTGAACTCGTCGAGGGCAGGGACCGTGGGGCATGCATCCATCACAGCACAGCCTACAGTTCCTCGCTTGGGAAAAACGGCTGTTTAATCAACTGTTTGATGAACAAATGAATCATTTATTAGTTTGCTCCAAGGGCCTTCCTGCTCAAACACACTGATTTTCCCCCCATAATGGCTCACCCAGGTTAGTTAAATAGCGGTGCTATTGCACTCAATATTTTACAACATGAAACAGCACAGAACAGAGGGCCCTCAGGGATCCAGCTCTGTATAGATCCCCATCTACTTCTGAGCACCCAAGTCTTCACAGACAAAACCCCAAATCAGAGTCTACAATCCCAGGTAGGGCCTTGGGCCCAAACGCAAGTGAGGCAACAGGACCAAGGCTGCTGTTTAAGAAGCAAATAACCAAGGGGGGAAATTTACAGTCAGATAATTGGCAGCTCTGGTGCATAGTCAAAGGCAGTAAATTAAGTGTTTTCCTGTAAATCAAGTTTATGATTTGCACTGGAGATGTAATTGTTAAAACTGTTCATTTTACCCGCAAATAGCAGTTGAAAGAAACCAATTTAGGAGTGACAGATTGGTTTTGATTCTAAATGTAGTGCTAAAACAGTTAATTTTAATAACATCCATTGGACAGGAGTCTGCTTGTTACTTAATATCACAGTCAACAATTTGAAAACTGCACGTTCAGCCACTGCTGCTTCCGCTAAAAATTAATCCCATTTTTCCGCTGAATGGAGGCATTTCTCAGCAGGAAGTAGCATATCCAGGCAGGAGGGCTTTCCTCATTCATGAGGTTAATGGCCTTCCCACCCTGGAGAAGAGAGGCTACAAGAAGGTGAGCTGTGGGCTGGAACAAAAAGTAGGAGTGCCCTTGATGGTGAGCAGCGCCACGGTCAGCCGCTTCTGCCTACACACCCCCAGTGATGGAGAACACGCTCTCTTATTTGTCTCTTTTCTCCCTGGGGCATCTCGGAAGCTGCGGAGACGTCAACTCCATTATCAATGGTCCAGACCTCCTGTAAATGGAAGACAGTCTCCAGGTCTCTGCCTCTCCTCCTTATTCTCCAGGTTAAACACACCCGTGCCCATGCCCACGGCAGTGTGGTGTGTGGGGAGCACCTTGGGGGCCAGTGGGTATCTATTGGGTAATTCTGAACAAACAGGACAAAGTCTCATCTTCCAGATTTTTCACCATCCCCCTTGTCATCTCAAGACACACCCTCCAGTCTTTCAAATATCCAACCTTGACTTGTGGTGTCCAACACTGAACCCACTACTTTTGTCATAAGCCAATTTGGGTCCTAAGCACACAGGGGACCTACAGCTTCCCAGGATCGGGAAACCTTTTCGCTAAAGGAACTTGTGAACTCTTTCAGTGGCTTGCCCTGATGTTTCACAGGCTCCCAGCTCTGCTCCCAAGAAGGCAGAGCATATTTTAGCATGCATCAGAATCACCTGGAGGGCTGATAAAACTGATCGCTGATCACTGGGCCCCACCCCCAGATTCCGATACAGCAAGTCTGGGCACAGCCAGAGAAACTGCATTTTTAGCAAGCTTCCAGGTGATGCTGATGCTGCCTGCCCACAAACCTCACTCTGAGTAGCGCCGATACAGGGGATTTGTATTATTGCCACCGCCTCCGCCCTGTTACAGATGCGGAAGCTGGAGGCCAGAGAAGATGCAAGAGGGAGGACAAACAGCCCCTGGACATCAACACATCAGCACCACACCTCCTGGGCCTTACCTCCTACTGTGGGAGAACCGTCCTACCCCAAGGCATTTCCAGGAGCTCCAGATTCCCAGCAAGAAAGGCACACAGATCAGCCCACTTACCCAGCTTTCGTTCAATAATTTCAGAAGGTATTAAAAAAGGAAAACTTTGGAAAAGAAGCAAAAGCCTGTTCATTTTCATGGCCACCGCTTGGAGGAATGGTTCTTCTGGAGCCTAGGAAATCGCTTGTAGAAGTCTATTATAAAGGGAAGCCTAAATCACATTTATGGCTCATACTGTAAGGCAAATGTAGGTATTAAAATTGTTCCTTTTAAATGATAAACACCCACTAAAATGGCGCAATAGAGCCGCATCAAAAACTGTTTTCACCCAAAACTAACTGGCTCAGGAAAGGCAGTGAACACTGAATTTGACTGCAGTCCCATAACAGCTGTTGATACAAGGAGTGGGGAGGGACGGGGCAATGGGGCGGTGGAGAGAAATTAGCACATGGAGACCATGTTTGTTTTAGCAACATTCACCACCTTGCCTAGCCCAGCCTTCTCCAAGGTCTGAGAGGTAGAATTTCACCCCAAAAGGGACACTGGCTACTTGTTCTCTCTCCTGGTTTTAGACAGCGGGGCCTCCGTTTTACTGTGCGTATCACAATCGTTGCAGTTACTATTCTGAGAAGGAAGTAATGGAAGAAACAGTTAATCGCCCATTCATAGTCTCTTAAACACTATTTTTAAGCTGAGAGTTGCAAAACAAAATGCAATCTTTCTAACATCTTCAAACAATTACTTGTCGTTTTCCCAGTTTCCATAATAAAAGGAAATGGGGAGAGTGGCAAACTCTGCCTTTGACTTTGGGGAAGATGAAGGACAGAGTTAAAGTAAATTCTGCCCAGAGTTTTCCCATCAAAAAGGAAGACGAGTGCCAAGCCAGAACAAGTGATGGGAATTGGGGACGGGGCTTCTCCTGGTCCACCCCACCCCACCCCCAAAGATAATGTAATGTGGGTCTAATTATCTGAACTTTGTTAAGCAAATTTGCCTCTGCCCACCCCCTGGAGGAAATGGGGAGACATGCCTACTTTCCTCCCTGCCCCAAGACACTCAATAAATGAGGAGTCACAGCCAGAAGTCAGTTTAGCTCCTCTGAGCATCGTAGTGAGGGCTTAACTCATGATGGATGGATGGATGGATGGATGGATGGATGGATGGATGGATGGATGGATACATAGATGAATGAATGGAAATAGTTTCTTGAGACTTCCATGCCAAGGTAAGGCTCCCCAAATTCTCAGTGTGAAAGGACCACTTTTCATCGGCAATCAATTCATTCTCTAATCTGTTAGAGATACTTTTGTAAAATAAGTTATCATGGTAATGCCAAGTTGCTGTACCAGTGTCTAATTCTTACTCTCAGTTTCTGTAATAAACAGTGTGGAGATGGTGCTGGTCCCAGGGCCAGGCTTGGAGCAGGGCTGCCCTCAGGCTCAGCACTGGGCAAGTCACACACGTTAACCGCCTGTCCTCCAGGCCACTCTTGGAGATGGGTGCTTTCATACCTACTTTCCAGATGGGGAACCTGAGGCCCAGGGATGGTTAGTGAGTCACCAGATTCCAAAAGCTAATGGCTAGAGAGCAAAGCTTTACACCCAGATCTCTCGCACTCCAAGCCTTTGTCTTTCCTGACGCTGGGCTCCGAAGGTGGACTTAAAGGGTGGAGCAGAAGGATAATCTCCCTACTGGTCGGGGGAAGTCTCCTCCAAGGACACGAACTCAGCTCGGGAGCTAGGAGAGGAGGGGGACTCTCAGCAGGAGGCAGGGCACCCAGGAATCCAGAGGCAGGAACGTGCTTGGTGTGGGGTGAGGAGGACCACAGAGGAGCCAGAGCGGGTGGGGACAGGGGAGAGGGAGCCTGGCCCGTGGCTGGCCTGGTGGCTACCCTCCCTGGGCAGCCGGGCAGGCAACGGCCCTCAGCCCAGAGCAGGGAGTGAGGAAAGATGTCGGCCCCTGGATCTCTCCCTGTCCCTTGATCCTCACCATGGAGCCCAGCTTTCCCATTTTGAAACCCGCGGAGCGGTAGTTGGCATTAAAAAAATGTAAATCTGACAGGAGACTCTCGTCAGGGTATTACTCCTTTACAAGAGTTTTAAGAGACTAGAGGGGTCAGAGCGACTCTCACTTCCCGCTGAGCTGCTTCTGTGAAGCTTTGAGCGCGGAGGACCAAGGGCGTAGGGCTGGATGTTCAGAGAGGCCCAAAATGAAAGGGAGGATCAGAGAGTACGTGCCAGCTGCCCCAGCCTGGCTGAGCCGCTCTCTGTGGGCCCCAAGGGACGCAGCAGGGTTCGTTTGGGAAAACCAAGGGCTCCGGCAAAGCCCACGAACAAAATCAGGCCTGGGAAACGCAAGTTAAAATCTCACTACCCTCAGAGGGGAAGGGCCTCACCTCTCTTCTCCCGGACACCCACCCACCTCTGTCATTCAAAGATGCTTCAGGGAGGGGCCTCACAGACCCTGAAAGCAGGGCCTTCCATTCCCCCTGGCCCCCAGGAAACTGCCCTGATCAGAAAGTCTAGAATCTCCTCCCACTGTCTGATGTTATGGCACTTCACTAATACTGAGTGAGGTCCTCTAGGATCAGCCTCTCTGCTAAGGATGGAAATTCCAAGATGCAGGACACCCCACACCTACACTCAGGATGCTCTCAGTCCAAGGGCAGAACAAGTTGCACCACAGAAAGATGGGTGCCTTGTAGAAGGAAGCCCAAGCTTATGGGTAGCCAGAGGAGGGGCCCTAACCCAGCCAGGGAGGGTGGTCAGGGAAGCCTTTCCAGAGGAAGAAGGCATGCCTGAAGTGAGCCCTTCCTGAGCAGAGGAGGGAGAGTGGCATTCCAGGCAAATACATACACACAATAACAACAGCAACAACTTTGAATAAAAGAGTCAGTTTTCCTTTCCTGATTATGAGAAAGAATTTTCATAGTTTCTTAGAGCGAGAGTTCAAGCTTTTTATTCCCCAGGTAAGGAAACTGAAGCTCAGAGAGGTAAGGCACTGCACCCAAGGTCACACAGCAAGCTGGGGGTGGGACGGAGGGTCAGAGGCTCCCCAGACTCCCAGGCCAGCTCCTCTCTGACAACCATTTCTGTGACTTGAGCTGTGCTTTCCCCAGCCAGGCATTACCATGTAGAAAGTAGAGAGAAGGCCTCTGGAGGGAGCAGAGGTGCCACTCCCAGGAGCTCTCCTGAGAGAAAGGAACTCAAGGGAGCCAAGCAGTCCTGCTCGGTCCCCAGGGAGCATATCTGATGAGTAAGACACAGGGAGGCAGCACACAAGCAAGTCACAACATTAAGCCCCTCACAGCAAACAGGAGACTGTTGTTTCAACATCACTGGCCGCTCACCTGCCCCCTTCTCCAGAGCCACCCCTCGGAGGAGAGAAGGGCATTGCCAACTCCCCTGGAGAAATCCCAGCACATGCTCCATTCTTAAAATCTGGCTGCTGAGCCAGCCTCATAGGTGGGAGGGAGATAGGTGAGGGCAAACTGGCTGGACTTGGGCACCGGGTGACCCTATTTGTTATGTGGCCTTGGGAGACTTGATAACCACAGCGACAACAATAATAACAACAGCAGCTCACTCTTAGCCCTTAGGAGAAGCCGCCTTCTGACAGCAGCTCCCATGACCTCCATGACAACCTGCCAGGCAGGTGCCATTAGCATCCCCATTGCACAGATGAGGACACTGAGGCTCAGAGACACAAGGTTTCTTGCCCCAGGCCACAGAGGTGGGGCGTGGCAGAGCTGGGAATTGAACCCTCTCTTGGCCTCAGTTCTCTGTCCCTGAAGAATGGGGCCGGTCACCTCCTGGGGCTGGAGAGGCAAGGGGCCTGGTCTAGGCACTCACTGGCCTCAGGGAAAGTGAAGTGGGGGAGAGACATGCAGGGGGCACAAAGACAGAGGGCAAGGCCCCTGGACTGGTGGGAGAGAGCACACAGGAGCCAGCAGAGAGGGCCTGCAACATAGGGCATGAGACCCTCAGGGGGCACCCAGAGGAAAAAGTATGCAGTCCGGAGGGATTCTGAGAAGCAAGACAGGCCAGCAGGGCTGAGCCTCGACGTGTGAGCAGGTGGGACTCTGATGCACAGGGACTGCAGGGGGACATTGAGGGGCAAAAGGAACAGTACGTGCAAAGGCTTGGAGACGAGATGGTCCAGCCGCACAAAACGCTTTAATCTTTGGAGCTCCGGGTACCAGGATGGGAGCAATGATGGTAGAAGGGTAATAAAAGCAATGGCCACACTTCCAGAACATTTTTACATACTAGGCACTGTGCCGGGTACCTGACATCATCTAGTCCTCACCGTAGACGAGAAGGAGATTAGATTACTTGCCCCATCTGACAGGGGAGGAGCCCGAGGTTCACAGAGGTGAGCAGGCTGCCCCAGCTCACGCCGCTGGTCAAGGTCTCTCTGTACCATCACACTGTCCCACCTCCCACTCCAAAAGCAGCGTTCAAGCACAGAGGTTAAAGAGGCAGAAACCAAGGCACAGAAAAGGGAAGGGACCGGCCCAAGGGCACACAGCCAACGTGTGCAGCATTGGGACTCACACCCTTGTCTCCCTTGAGTTCCCTTCTCTCAGGGCCTCTCACCTCGGGAAGAAGGCAGAGGGGGTCCTAGAGGCCCTGTTGCGGGCCACATGCCTGTTTGAGGGTTCGGTGAAGGTGTGTAGAGCAGGCTGGCTGCAACAGCTGAGAACAGCGTTAGTACCGTCCATGGGGGCCACGGTGAGTGATGGAACCAACCCAGGCAGTGGCTTGGAAAGATGATCTCATTCCAGCAAATGTGAGAGTTGCCATACTCTCAGCCCGCCACCCCACTCCAGCCAGCACCGCTTGGTCTGGTAGGGAGGGAAGGGGGTCCCACAGAGGTAGGCTGGCCCAGAGCCCCATGTCAGGCAGGATGACTACATTTCCTGAGGCTCTGCTCTTTGCTGGGCTGGGCCCACCAGCTATGCAGCCTAGTCTAAGCCCTTGCCCTCTCTGGTATTCATGAAAGGACTGGGCCAGATTATCTCATTAACTATGCATCCACCCATTCATACATTCACCAAGGGCAATACAGACCACAAGACCCAGACCCTGCTCTCAGATGCCTGTTTTAGTTTTCTAGGGCTGCGATGACAAAGTATTACAAACTGAGTGGTTTAAAACAAAAGAAATTTATTCTCTCACAGTTCTGAAGTCCAAAAGTCTGAAATCAAAGCGTCAGCAGGGCTCTGCTCCCCTCAAAGGCTCTAAGGTAGAATCCTTCTTTGCCTCTTCTAGCTTCCGGTAGTTGCCAACAATCCTTGGCATTCCTTGGCTTGTGGCAGCATAACTCCAATCTATGCCTCCGTCTTCATATGGAATTCTTCCCTGTGTCTCCTCTGTGTCTTCAAATCTCTCTCTTTATAAAGCACCAGGCATTGGACTTAGGGTCCATCCTATTCCATATGGCCTCACCCTAACCCACTAGGAACTCATCCAAACTTGATTAAATCTGTAAAGACCCTATTTCTACATCGTCAGGTACTGGCGTTAGGACTTCAACACACCTTTTTTTGGAAGGGGTGGGGGAAAACAATTCAACAAACAACAATGCTCAGCCTCCCTCCCTGGAGTCTAGGTTTCCTGGTGCAATGGATAGAGCCCAGCCTGGGTGGGGGAAGGGGGCAGAGCCCTGGGTTCCTGTTCTGGTTGTCCCTGACTTCCCAGGTGACCTTATTTATTCATGCATTCCACAGACATTTACTGCGTGCCTAGCCATGTACCTGACAATGTCCTAGGCCCTGGGGCATGCATTAGCCCACAGAACAGTCGCAGTTTCTGCCTTACTAGAGCTCATGGGAGTGGGGACAGAGACTATAAAGAAATTAACAAGTAATCTGCCCTCCAAACTTTAATTTCCCAAACCTTATACTGAGATACTATCGGGTGGGACTGATCGAGCATGTACTACATAGCAGAACAAGATGACACCAGAAGTCAAGAGGAACTCTGTACCCCAAACTTGATGTGTGATCTTGGGCAAGTCACTTCACTTCTCTGTGCCTTGGATTTTTAATCTGGGAAATGGGGGCACTGTGTTCTCATATCCACTAAAAAATATATCATCTATTCTCCATTCCCTGAGAACATGTATGAGCTTGAGTACATGAGGCCTGGGCCCCAACCACAAGCACATTTGAGAACCCTCACCCCTCCAGCCTCATCCCCAGCTTCTCCTCTGTGACTCTGAAACCTGACCCTGCACTGCTCCCCATGATCTTTCCTGCCTCAGGACATTTGCACATGCTGGTTCTTCCACCCAGTAAACCATCCCCTGGCCCATTTCTTTGCCTGGGTGATTCTTTAAGGTCCCGCTCCACTATAATCACTTCAGTTAACCTTCCCAGCTCCCACTTCACTCCAGACAGAAATAGCTTCCTCCTCTGCGATGTATGTGTGCGTGCGTGTGTATTTAACTGAATTTGAAATAAAAGTTAAAAATGCCTTTGATAAAAATTTTGAACTTTTTTCTAAAGGTATAAAGTAAACAGGAAGTCTCACCTTAACACATGGATCCCCTGCCTTCAATACCCAAACTAGCCCCTGCTAACATTTTGTGTTCCTTTCAGGGAAAAAAAAAAATTATGTAAGTATATACAGTAACAAAAATAGCTGATGAGGACTTACTCTGGTCCCCGCCCTGGTCATGCTTTATGTGTATGAAACACACTGAACCCTCACAACAGCCCTATGATTAGATGCTATTATTAGCTCTGCTGCACAGCCGAGGTGACTAAACCTAGAGAGGTTAAGTGACTTTCCCAAGTCACACAGCTGGTAAGCAGCAGAGCAGGAACTCACACCCCGGTAGGCTGTGTCAAAGGCCACGCTTTCAACAGTCCTTTTTTATAACACAAATGTATTCATTTATACACTGCTCTGCTTCTGGCTTTATTTTGCTGAAAATGCAACTCTGAATCTCTCCATGTCAGCACAAAAACAGCTACAGTCTCTCTTGCAGCCACTTGGCATGGAAGCATCCCATCTTATACACTCAGACCCCTGATGGACATTTTGGTGGCTTCTAGTTGCTGTTACAAACATTTATTAACACTCAGGCTTGTGTCTATATCTCAATGCACTTTTCCAAACACACCTGTGGAATGTGGCCCTGGAACAGCTGGGCCAAAGGTCATGGGCTTTTCAAATTTTGAGAGATGTGGCCAAACCGCCCTCCAAGTTTTTGGGCAAGTTCGCGTTCTCACCAAGGCTGTTGTACCCATAGTGCTGTGTACCCACTTCTCCTAGGATACCAAGGGGAGGGTTAGTCCGTCAGGGTCCCTTCCTGATCTGAGCTCCCCGGGCGGAGGGACTTGTTCTCCTCTGGAACCCCAGAGCACTTGGACCGAGCTCTGGAAAGGTTTGAAAGAAGTCCAGGACCTCTTTAGGGAACCATCTAGAGTCAGTTTCATGTAACAAACAGCAAGAATTTCTTTGGCACCTTCCTTTGGTACAGGAAGCAGAGACTGATTAAACCCGGGTTCTCAAAATCAAGTGCTTGCAGGGGCCAGGCAGGCTGCCTAGAGGAGTGACATGGGCTAGATGAAGGTGATGCTAGGGCGGGCAGCCACAGCTCAGCACCAGCACCGGACACCTGGCAGGAATGCTGGGTCGTGAGCCAGATCTACGATTTTTACAGAAAGCCAGAAACCTGGATTTTTAGGTGAATTTATCCTGATACACAGCAGAACAGCTGGCACGTGAGGACTCCATATTTATTTAATGAATAAAGGAAAGAATGAATGACCCTGAAGCCCGTGTTCTTCCCTCAGCAGCTCAGTCTGGTAGAGGGACCCACCTCTCCAGTAAGAGATGCAAAGCCCTATACTCACTCTGCACAGGTGGGCAGGGCAAGGCCTAAGCTTCCTGCCCTCTGTGTCCCCAGCAGCAGCGGCTCCCAGAACAGGGCTCTCCAGAAGCCATTCCCCCCTCAGCCCAACACACACATACCCACTATCAAGTAGGTATGTGTTTTCCTGGGGGCTGCAGAGGGAGGAGACACTTCCCTGTTTTGCAAGGTCACTTTGGGTTTAAAATCAGCCTTGTTCAGCAAATCCCACACCCTGATCTCCTCCCCTTCTGAATTCCTTCCCCACCCACCAGCAATTGCACAAGGACATAAATAAGGGAATTAAAAGAATCATCCTCTGCAAGTTGAGGGACATTCATCCTGTCTCTCCTGTCAAGAAGGCAGTGATCCTATCTTACTCCAATTACGAATCAGTTGTCAAGACGAATGAATGGTCAGTATGTGGTCCTCATTCCCATGCTTATGTGTTTTGGGTGATCAGGACTGATAGGCGGTGGACAGTGGTGCTGTGGCCAGGGTAGCACCCCAGAAAGTATCAGCTCAGGGACAGAAACTAGGTGTGGCTCTGAGGTTTGCCTTTCAAAGGGACAGCAAGAAGCCCTCAGGGCTGAAGGCACAGAGGAGGTAGGTATGGTTTGGATGTCCTCCAAGAGAAAAACACCTGGCTCATGAACAGGAGCATGGGGCACCCAGGCAACCTGGAACTCAGCCTCTGTGAAGCTCAGTGGCCCCAGGCAATGTTTCTCAGCTCTCTGGGCCCCAGTTTCCCCATCTATAGAGTAAAGGGCATATTTAGCAAGAGATATCATTTATCACACAAACCAGGCAACTTTTCCATGTTTTGATTAAACCATACGAAATTGCTATCTTATAGATCAAAAATAGTTGGATATTGGCAACCCCACATGATCCAATCTCAGAATAATCACTCCAGGACAATGGGCATAAAGCAGGGCTGTCCTGAGCAAACTGGAGCAAGCGGTCACCCATGGCTCAGGACCACACTGACTGCTTCTCCCCGTTACTTGCAATACAAAGCACCACCCCCTGCCCCCAGCCCCTCTGTCATTAGGCTGAGGTATAAAGATTAAGTTAATGGCGGGCAGAGAAAATCAGCTTTGTTGGCAAATTGTCTCTGATATTTATTTTGAACATTAAAACGAATCATTCCGACTAAAGAGGGCTGCAGTGCGCGGCCCATTAAAATGCATGCATTATGTATAACTCTCCCGGCTTCACCTCCAAGTATTATCAGCCTAAAAAGCAAACGTGGTTTTTAAAGCCCCTTGTTTACGACATCCCACGACAGCTGATTAATGGCCACAGTTTCCAGATCTGAAGGCTTAGTAACCCAAAGCTAGAAAATTCAATCTTATTCTAATATAGCTGGGGGGGGGGTGGACAGGGGGAGCACAGCAAAATAGGAACAGAGCAGAGCTCTTCAAAGGTATCCAAGCTGAGGGTTGTAGCCATCGGAGCAGCATCAGCAGTCTCTCACTGGGCACTGTATTAGTTTCCTAGGGCTGCTGCAACTAATGGCCACAAACTTGATGGCTTAAAACAACAGAAATGCATTGTCCCACAGTTCTGAAGGCCAGAAGTCTGGAGCCAAGGTGTCAGGGCCACGCTCCCTCCGACTGCTCTAAAGGGAAACTCCCTTGGCCTCTTCCAGCTTCTGGTGGCTCCTGGAGTTCCTTGACTTGTGGCTGCATCACTCCCATCTCTGCCTCTGTCTTCACATCACCTTCTTCCTTGTGTTTCTGGATTTCTTCTGTCTCTTATGAGGACACCTGTCTTTGGACTTAGGGCCCAGTCCAATTCAGAATGATCTCAGCTTGAGATCCTTACCTTAACTACATCTGCAAAGACCCTTATTCCAAATAAGATCACATCCTGTGGTTCCAGGTAGACACATCTTTTGTGGTGGAGACACCATTCAACCCACTGCAGTTCTCCTTCCATCTCCCAGAGGACTCCCTCTGTTCTTAGGAAGGTCGTGGAACCAACCAGACCGGCAGATCCTATCAGATCCTAGGAAGCTCTCTGATCTGTCCACATCTGTGCCCTCTCACTGCCATCCCCTGGCTCAGGACTTCAGCCGGCCTCCTCACTGGTTCCCTGCTGCCATGCCTACCCCTACAGTGGGTTCCCCACCAGCAGCCAGAGCAGTCCCTCTAAAGAGCCCACCTGACCCTGTCACTCCTCCTCTTGGCCCTCCAAGTCTTCCCAGGGCCAATAACTCTCCTTATCACAGCCAAGAGGGCCTGTCAGTTCTGCCTTCTGACCATCCCGCCAACCATACTCACAGGGCACATCCTTTACTGGGTCAGTTTGGGCCGCAATGTGTCACTGCCCAGTAGGAATGGTGCACCCCAGTGTCCCTACCTGGATGCCTTGAGATCTCACCTCAATGTCACCTCCTCTGATACAATCAACTCCCCCACAATCACCACCAGACATCCTTTACTTCTCCTTCATAACATTCATCACACTTACATCATTCGTTAGTGGATTTGCTTAGTTTTTCAATACTTGAATAGGAGAATGTTGACGGGCCTGCCCAAAACCCTACTACAGCATTTATAGAAACTCGCACCACCTTGTCCTCACACAGCTCTGCATGATGGGTCCCACCTGCCTGCATCCTTTCCTCCCACTGCCTCCCTGATTACTCACTGTCCAGCCATAGCAGCCTCCTCCTCATCCTCCAGAATGCAAGCCCCTGCCTGCCTCAGGGCCTCTGCACATGCAGTTTGCTCCACCTGAGATGCCCTTCCTCCAGATCTTCCCCATCTGGCCCATTGGCACCAAGCAGGATTAGTTCAAATGGTATCTGTCAGAAGAGATCTTCCCTTAAACCCCCTGTCTAGAACATCCTGCAGACCGATCAATCTTACCCTCCTTTATTGTCTTCATAGCAATTATCACTAAAATCATCTCACACCTCTGGTTTCAGGGGGCTTTTCTGCTTTCTGCTTTATTCTCTGTGCTACCCACCTAGTAAGCTACTGAGGACAGGGACCTTGACTGTTTCATTCGCTGCTGTATCCCCATCTGTATCCCCAAAGACTTAGGATACTGCTGCCCCAATCCCACCAACATTCGTCGGATAAGTGAATGTTTATCCCAGAGTCTTGCACAGGTCCTAAGACAGAGCAAGGCCTTACAAATTCCCTCCATGTAGTTCTCTTTGTTGTGGGTGAAGGAAATACCCTTCCTAGAACTCCTAAGGCCATCTACGTCTTAATCTAAAGTCAGCACTGCCAACTTCACACACACATATACGTACATAATGCTTGGACTCCCACATTCATTCATTTGTCCATTCATTCATTCCGCAAACATTTACTGAGCACTTGCTGTGAGCCAGGCATCGTTCTGGCCCCAGAGGTATGGTGGAGAGCAAGCTGGCCCATCTCTACCCTCTCTGAGCTGACACCCCCATTCTGTCAGTGCCTAGCCTAAGCGATTTCCAGGAGGGGAGCAAAGCACTCTCTCTTTCTGAGTCTCAATTTTCTCATCAGCCCAATGGGAAGCAAGATCTGGCCCACTGGCCAGGAAGCCCCAGGGCTGAGCAGGGACAGGGAAACGACCTCTGGAAGGGCAAGGCCCCAGGATGTCCCTGGCCCGTTCCCTCCCCTGCCTCCCAGCTGCCTGCTGACCATGCCCACCCAAGACCTCCACCCAGGACCTGCGGTCCCCCTGGTCTGCACAGGAGCACAACCCTAGGCCTTAGACACACCTGATCTCAAACGCAGCTCTGTGAATGAGCCTGGAAAATCACCTAACCTGGCGAAGCCCGAGTTCCCTCATCTGTAAAACGGGGATAATAACGTCTACAAACTCTGTTGGGGAGGATAGAATGGGACATGCTTCCTAGAGATTCTGTACTCCCCAGGCACTGGGGAATGTTGGTCATTCCCCTGGAATGTCCCCATTCTTCCCTGCTACCTGCCTAACCCCTGTCCATCCCCAAGGCACAGGCCAAGTGCCCCTCCCCAAGAACCCCCCCCTACCGCCCTTCACCCTCTGTCCACACTGCTCAACTCTGTCAGCCAACCAATTCTCCTCCTGGGCACACGTTTGGGGCAATGAGCAGACCAGTCCTCAGCATCCCACACAGTGCCTGACACTGGTGGGAACACACTAGGGGCTCAGCAAGGATTTCCACTTATTGCTTGTTCACTGAGCATCTGTTCCTGCTGGGCCCTGTTCTATGTTCTGTGGACAGCAATGATGTGGTCCCCATGCCAGAGGCATCCACAGCCTGGGAAGGACACAGACAAGCTAGCAAATAAACCTCCTGTGCAGAGGTGTAAGCAGAGGCATGGCATATGGAGAAATCGGGGGCCTTCCTAGAGAAGCTGGGCCTTACAGGAGCCACCCTCTTGGCCGAGGGGAAACGTTCGCTTAGTAAGTGTATTCCTGGGAAAGGTCACGGGGATTAGCATTCCTGCTGGCATCTACGTCAGCCTACAGGTCCTAAATCCTGATTTATGATGACTTCTTTAATTGGCAAAGGCTGTTGTTCTGTTCCCAGTTCTTGGTCATGTAATTAAAGACCTGTGAACGAGCACACAAATGGGGTGGGATCACAGGGTCCATTTCAAGGACTCCTTGATGTGGGAAGGAGTGCTGCTGGCCTCAATCATCCCCTCCTTAACTACGTTTGTTAAGACTAAAATTATACTGCCTCTAAATTTTCCAAAACATTCAAAAGACAGAACATGAGTCTTGAAAGCTCTTTCTTATGCAATATCAAAACATTTGGTCGCCTCAGTAGAAGTCATTTTCTCCGTTTGTTAGAGAGGATACTGAGGCCCAGAGAGAAATGCTGGACCCAAGGACCCTCTGTGAATCAGGGCTGGGCCAGGACCAGAACTGGGGCTCCCGCGGCCCAGGACAGGATTCCACCCACCGCCTCTGGGCCTCACTCCTGGGCCCCGGGAGGGGTTACCCTTGTTGTGAGCACGCACCTTAAACAACCTTAAACAACCTCTCGCCTTCCCCCACCCAATAGGTGTGGCTTCTCCCCCGACCCAGCGGATGGGGGAGGGCATCCCTTCCACCTTCTGAAGGCCAGGGAGGAAGGCGAGGCGGCGCCAGGGGATAAAAGCCGGTTTCCCAGTGAGCTCTGAGAATTGACGGAGAGTCGGTGCCATGCTGCACTCTATGGAGGTAGTCATTTCACTTAATAACTGTGAATTTGGGACTGCAGCCAGTGCTGCCACTGTGCCTGGGGCCCTGCAGGGAGACCACTGGGCTGAGATCTTAGCAGGGCCGCCCCCCCAGGATGCCCTTTGTGGCAAGAACGACAATTGTTTGCTTGTGCTGTCTGCTCTTATCTAGTCATCAAGCCCAGGTCCTACCAGTCATCTCACAGCATCTGTCTTGGAGTTCGGAGGATGGGGGGGAATGCATGTGCACCAACCCCTGCTGGTCCCTGCAGGCCCCAGAGTATGCATCATTAGGACATGTCGCAATACTGGCCAAGCCCTGTGCACCTCCAGCTGTAGGGACTCACATGCAATCTGCCCACCGGAGGGAGAATGTCAGCAGCCAGGCCCTCAGACGGCACAAACTCTAACCTCCAGACTGGCGCTCAAGGCTCCATCATTCTCCAACCCCAGTCTGGCTTCCAGCAATCCTGGTTACTCTGTTCCCATTGTCTAAAATCCCATTCCCTTCCCTTCTCTATATATATCCAAGCCCTCTGGCAAATCCCATCCCAGAGTCCTCCTCTACCAAGAAGCTTTCCATGATTGCTGCAGCCCCCTGACCCAACCCAAGCCAGCTCTCTCCTATAAATGGCTGTAAGGTTCCTATCTGTCCCACCCACTTCACACTTATAAGTTTCTTATTCTGCTTTCATTAGTTATCTTTTCATGGAGGTTGATCATGTGCTTACCTGAGCTATGAGCTCCTAGGGAGCAGGGGCTCTGTTTTACTAGTCTCTGAGTCCCTAGGGGATAGCAGACAGCTTATCACGAAGCGGTTCTCAATATGTATTTGTTGTTTGCCTCCAACTGGGCAGTCAGGCCTTGGTAATTTAGATTCAAAGGAGGAAGGCTGTCTGAATGCCACAGCTGAATTCCAGGATGTCTAAAAAAAAAATGCAGGTCATTCCTGTACATCAGGCCTCTGTCTAGAATTCCCTTCCCGCTCCTCCACCTGGAGAATTCCTGATCTGTCCTCAATGCCCAGTTTGAACATTACCCTCTCCAGAAGCACCCCCCTGAATCCTCCAGGCAGACTCATCATGCCCTTCTCACGACTTCCAGACACATCTGGGTTTGAACTCTGTTATGCGTTGAATTACAACCCCTCAAAAAATGTTGGAGTCCTAGCCCCAGTACCTGCGGATGTGACCTTATTTGGAAACAGGATCTTTGCAGGTGATCAAGTGAAGGTGAGGTCATTGGCAAAATATACACACTATTATATATAAAATAGATAACCAACAAGGACCTACTGTATAGCACAGGGAACTCTACTCAACATCACGTAATAACCTGTGATGGGAAAGAATCTAAAAAAAGATATATCTATATAATATTCATATAACTGAATTACTGTGCTGTACACCTGAAACTAACACAATATTGTAAATCAACTATTTTTCAATTAAAATTATATATCATGCCAAAAAATATATATGTAATTAAAGATGAGGTCATTGGGGTGGGTCCTAATCCCATATGACTGGTGTCCTTATAAAAAGAGGAAATTTGGACACAGAGACAGACATGGACAGAGGGAAGACGATGTGAAGACCCAAAAAGAATGTTAGCCACAAGCCAAGGAGCACCTGAGGCTACCAGGAGCTAGGGGAGAGGCATGGATCAGATTCTCTCCCACGGCCCTCAGAAGAGGCCAACCCTGTGACAAAAAAAAAAAAAAAAGGTATGGGGCTTCCCTGGTGGCGCAGCGGTTGAGAGTCCGCCTGCCGATGCAGGGGACGTGGGTTTGTGCCCCGGTCCAGGAGGATCCCACATGCCGTGGAGCGGCTAGGCCCGTGAGCCATGGCCACTGGGCCTGTGCGTCCGGAGCCTGTGTTCTGCAGCGGGAGAGGCCACAGCAGTGAGAGGCCCGTGTACCGCAAAAAAAAAAAAGGTATGTCTCACCATTCTGGAGTCTGGCCTTGATTTCAGACATGTGAGATAATAAATTTCTGTGGTTTAAGCCACCCAGTTTGTGGTACTTGGCTATGACAGCCCTAGCAAACTAATACAGATTCTGACTGTGCCTC
Organism: Monodon monoceros; assembly: GCF_005190385.1. Lineage (NCBI taxonomy): Eukaryota > Metazoa > Chordata > Mammalia > Artiodactyla > Monodontidae > Monodon > Monodon monoceros. The sequence continues at coordinate 27,794,040 of NW_021703781.1, read as the reverse complement.
TTACTGACTGCTTGACCTTAAGGCAATCTAGTTAAGTCCCTGAGTCTCAGTCTCCTTCTCTTTAAAATGGGAACAGCAAATCTACCGCAAACCCCTTTCTCTTTTCCCATCTTCATACATCCAACCAACATTCCCAGCGTCCCTTGCTGGTAGGTGTGGCCAGGTGGCTGAGTCCCAGCCAGTGGACGGTGGGTGGAAGTGATATGCCCCAGCTGACCTGCTTCACACAGTCCTCCACACTGGCTCTCGTGTCCCCATCTGCCAGCAGAGAATGGTGAGGCCCTGGGAGGTGGCAGAGCTACAAGAGCCCCTGAGTGACTGCAAGGAGGCCCCACGCGTGGAACACTGCATTATACTAGCACAGGAAAGGCTGAGGTTGCTCACACAGTTACCATACCCTCACTAATAGAAATACTAGTCACACAGTATTCTCATGAGGATTAGAAAGGTTATGGTTAGGCAGGCAGTTAATAGTAAGTTTTTGATATCACTGCTACTCTTTCTAACTGTCCTATCACCTAACACAGAACCTGGAATAAGTAAGGAAACAAAAAATTCCTAGCAAATTATTGTCAGTTAAAGAGCACTGGCATCACAGGCCCTTGGCTCTAGCCCCGCCCCAACCCTTGAAAAAGGCTTAACCCTCTGGGCCTCAGGGTCCTTGCTTATAAAATGAAAGGGTCAAACAGGATTTAAAATTGCCTATATGCTACAGCTCACTAATCAATGAAAGCTTGCTTTCTCCTTGATCAAAGACTCCACCTCGGAATCCTTCTCAACACAGAGCCCTAGATAGCCTCTCCAAATTAATCTGAGTTGCCTCTCTAGGTGATATACATTAGCCATCTCTGACCACCTGAGACGTGATTCTGGCACTGACCTGCTTTATTATCTATTCTGAGGACCAGAATCTCAGTCCCCAAACTCAAGCTTACAGGAAGAATCACATTTAGCCTTTTCTACAAATCATTTTAATTTTGAATTCTAGAGGCCTGATCCTGCTGTCTAGAAAAGTAACCCCAGTCACTCATGGTCAGGAGGCCTTCCTCCCAGGCAAAAATTATGCAAAGGTCCCTGGGTCTTAAACAAGGTGTAGGCTTGGGGAACACCTCCAGGCTTCAGCAGTTCTGCATGCTGCAGACACAACCACTGTCCCCAGTCTCAGTCCCTTCAGGTGTTCCACACTCTGCTTCTGTCCCACAGGGGGGTTGGAAACCTTCAGGGAGGCTGAACACCACACAGCCATTCCCCCTGGGCCCTCTGCAGAGAGAGGCACAGCCCTACTACTGGCAGGCACTCTTTGCTCTGGTCTGGAGACTTCGGGGTTTAGGGTAGGGGGACAGCTTCTTTTCTCTCTTCTCCTGTTTCCCTCAGGGCTCTCCCATCCTCCACCTCCCAGCATCATTGCCTCAAGATAGCTTTAGAAAGAAAAGCCAGGGATGGAATTATCTTCCAGACAACTCTTTCCTCCTGGCCACAGCTACCCGTGAGGGCAGAAAGCCAGGTGCTACTGCCTGATTTGGGGAGAGTGAAAAAAATATATATCTGGGACTAAAAAAAATACACAGCCTCAAGCTGAGAAATCTCCTTCCAGTAAAGGCGTCAAGTGTTTTCAGGGCACGAGGGTGCTGTGAAAGCACTGGCAGCTAAGTCCCCTCTGTGGAAGCTTCACCTCGTAGGCTAGGTCAACCTTCCCCTGGATGGTTGGGGTGGAGTCTGCACTGAGCTTCAACTTCCCCAAAAACACCAGTGAGAGGTCGAACCGAACACGATGTATGGTAACATCTTAGGCTACAAGCCCTGATGTCACATCACACCAGGTGTCCCACTCAGGTGGGAGGTGTGTCACGAGTCCTTTTATAATAAATGCCAACATTTGTAACAATTCACCTCTTTCACAAATGTCACTCTCACTCCCATTCTGATATGTTCTCTCGAGGGGGAGCGGAAGGCTCGTCGCATTTTACAGCCACTCCCAGGAAGGTCCACAGGACCCACTGAGAGAGACCCAACTGTCTCAAAGTCAACTGTCTCCACAACAGGGCTGCTCAAATGTACCCCTTAGAGCCAGGGCAGGGACAGGCTCTAATTCGCCCCCAGGATGTCAGCCTACATCAGAACATTAAACATTCTCAGACTGTGGGCAGCCACAGGGCTCTGCTTTCTCTCAGTTAAACCAGGTCCCAGATGAACCAGAGTTAACCCAACAGATCAGCTGTTCTAGTTAAAGTAACCATCCTGGCCATGCTGAGCCCACATCTTCACCTTTGAAACAGGGGCTAGATTTAGGTACCATCTCAGTCTTTTCTGGGCCTGTCCCTCTGAGGCTCTCTGTAAGTGACTAGTCACTAAAAATGAGTCCTGTGTGGCCCATTCTTCAGCTTGCAGAAGTCCTCCCCGTTTGGTCTGTACACAGCTTGCCAGCAGGCGACAATCTAAATGAGACTGGTATGGGAGACAATGTCCCTAGCCAGGGGCCAGCATGAGGCCACCATCTGCCCAGTTCATGGACTAAGGGTCCCAGGACCCACAGGCTCCTGGAGAGCTAAGTGTAGGCTGGAGGCCAAAGGAGGAAGGGCTGGATTCAGAGTGGTGCCCTGCCCCTGTTCTCATGGAATCACTGTGTCTCAGAGCCCGGCAGATGACCCAGTCTGGGGGTCTGTAAATGCAGGAGCATGGAGCACCAGATGCTAGGCCAGGCCTCTTGCATCCATACCACCTGGGAGCTTACAAAGTGATTCTGATTCTATGGGCCTGGAATGGTGCCTGGGAATCTGATTTTTCAAACCCTCAGAGGGTTCTGATACAAGATCTTCACGCACCCTTCTCCAAGAGGAAATTTTCTGGCTTCAACACACCCAGGGTGTTGGCAGCCTGTGCTTGGGCACCTCTCAGCCTGCCCAGACCTCTGCACTGTGCAGCGTCTTATTTTCTCTGCACGTAAAAGCCCTTTCCCTTAGTAAGGGTTATATATAGTGTCATTACTTGGCTCAGAAAGGGTAAGCAACTTGCCCTGGGTTGCCCAGCAGAGTAGATGCAGAATCAGGACCCGAAGTGGGCCCCCCTGCCTCCCAGATCAGTGCCACCACAATTCAACCATCAGGGCTGGCACGCCTGCTCTATGCCAGGGCCCCAGCCGCCCGGCCGGCTCCGCAGCGCAGGAGGCTGCTTATGTGAACTGACAGCTCTGATCTGCAAAGGCACCCGCTTCCAGCTCAGCCTCCAATAATAGCTCTTCCTCGGAATTCCTCCCGTCTTGGTGGGAGTGGAATATTTAGACATATCAAAGATTCTTTCCCCTTCTTTCATCGAGCCAACAGTGATATGAAAGGAGTACAATGAAAAGACGGGTCTCTGTGACAAGCTTCAGAGAGCAGCCAATTCCCTGACATCCCTCTAGACTCCAATTGACTCCATGCTTCTCTGACAGGAATCAGTGTGGTTACATAACAATAACACCTTCCATGTCTATGGTGCTATTGTGGGGCTTTCGCCAGAGTGCTTTCACAGGCATTAGCTTATTGAGTCCACAAAGCATGAGGGAGGCGGGCAGGGCAAGGATCCTTCTGCCAGTTTACAAATGAGAAAATTGCTGTGCAGAGAGGTTAAGTGACTTGCCTAAGGTCACACGGCAAGTTAGCTGCTAATCACGGAGTCCTCGCAGGCAGGGAGTCTGGACAGCACCGAATTCTACATGGTCTTCCCTGGAAGATGCAAAAGGGCCTTTGCTGGTCGGTGGGCCCCACCTGTCCCACCCACACCTCCTCTCTCCCTCACATTCCCTCCCTACCCTGCACTCAAGTTACACAGAATTCCTTTCAGTGCCTCCAAACCTGTCATCCTTTTAATACTTCTGTGTCTTTACACATTTTGTTCCCCCCACTGGGCACACCCTCCCTGCTTCTGCTTCCCTGCCCTTATGACCAGCTCCCCCTCATCTTTCTGGACCTAGCTCCCGCATCACAGTCTCCTTCAGGGAGCCTGCCCTGATGCCCACCTGGCTGGGCCAGGTGCCCCCCCTGCGCACACCTGTATAGTGCTGTATCATCGTCAGCGACCTCAGAGTCTCTCTCACCAAACTGTGAGCCCCCCTACATTAGTTCGCTCAGGCTGACATTACAAAGTACCACAGACTGGGTGGCTTAAACAATAGAAACTTATTTTCTCCTAATTCTGGAGGCTGGAAGTCGAAGATCAAGGTGCAGTCGGGGTTGGTTTCTGGTGAGAGCTCTCTTCCTGGCTTATAGCTGCCATTTCTCGTTTCTCACAGGGCCTCTTCTCTGTGTGCTCTTGGAGAGGGAGATCTCTGGTGTGTCTTCCTCTTCCTATAAAAACACCAGTCTTATGGGATTAGGGCCCCACTCTTATAACCAGTTAACCTTAACTACCATCTTAAAGGCCCCATCTCCAGATATTGTCACACTGGGGGTTAAAGCTTCAACATATGAATCGGGGGTGAGAGGGGCAACTCAATTCACTTTATAACAACCAGGTCTGGCTCTCTTTCAAGGAGACAGTGTCTAGCCAGGGCCTGGCCCACATGAGGGCTGGACACATGTCCCATGCAGAAGTCCCTGTTTACAAGTGCCTGACACGCCACCCAGCATCTGCCTGGCACTCCCCGGATGGGAAGCTCACCCTTTCGTTCCTGTCAACTCTATCATGACTCTTCGGTAAAGCACAGGAAAGAACAGATAAGGAGATAACCGGTTAAAAAAGATAACACGTGCCCACAAAGCCCAGTTTTTCCTATTGAAGTCATCAAAAAAGTCTATTCCTCATTCCCATTATTTGAAAATAACATCATTGTACCCCTGAGCCTTGGCTCTTCTAGGCTTATCACCCCTAGGCTACCCAACTGCCCAGCAATTGTCTACTGCGACCATCCTCTGACCCACATCCCCCTCCCAGAGAGGTGCATGAGGCCTGGACAGAACCAGACAGAAGCACCACCCCTCTGGAGCCCCTTCTTCCTCACTGCCGGGGATAAACTGCAGACATTCTTTGGCTCTTGAAGGTTAAAGCAAGGGCAGGCCTCAGAGATGATCCATCTGTTCCCTCATTCAGTGACAAACTGGTACAAAGAGCAGCACAGACGCCTCCTCCTCCAGGAAGTGCTCCTGATTGCCTCTTCAGTGCTCCTAGGACAGCAGTACTCCCTTCTCGTATGTAGCACATGTCCCACCTTAGTGTACATTTTTCCAGTCATCTGCCCCACCACTGGAGGCCCATGAGGGCAGAGTCTGTGTCATGTTCATCTCTCTGCCTCCAGCACCCAGCCCAGCTGGGAGGTCTTCATGCCAAGACCCCAGGATCCACAGTTCCCACTGCAGGGGGCTGCCCCCTTGGCAAGGGTGTGGGCAGGACTGGCCCCTGGAGAGGTCATATGGGCCGCCTCCCCGTCCAGCCTCTCAAACCCAGGCCGAACCTGGGGCCTCACCACTTAGCCACGGCTGAATTTTGACAAACACTCCAAGAGGTAATGGTTAATTTCACAGAGCCATGAGTGGAGGCTGTTAAAATGTTAATATTATTTAAATTGTTATACATTTTCGACAGTTTGAGCTGCAAATATAAATGTTTTCCGTGCTTTCCACGGAGCTGAGCTCACAAAAATGATTGATGAGGCGTCGACTATGAAATTTCCCACTTTAAATTAAGAAATGCAACGTGAAGGCAATGAGAAAAATACTACCTGCCATATGCAGCCCCCCTGTGGCTCCAGAGGCCAAATTCCTCTGCATGGGGCCCAGGCCAGGTCACTTGTTCCTCTGGCCCCTAGTGGGCTCCTCACTTCACCTCCCTGCGCCTAACGTCCTCATCTGGAGATGACAATAATATCTACCAGCATGCCTTTCCAAAGATTCCGTCGTGGGCTCACATTTAGGGGCGCTGGGTACTTCCTCTGTCACAGAAGCTCACCGCAATGACCAAGGGGGTGCTATTTTATTCCCATTCTATACAGCGTGTGCACAGTCACATACCCAGAATTGGAGGTGCCTTCCTGACATTAAAGCCAGTGCTCTTAATCATTGAAGAGTAAAGTAAAATTAAAAGTGCCTGCATACAATAGTGATAACTAGCAAATGGTGGTCTGCTCCCCTCCCCACATCCCACCTCCCTCACCTCCACATGGCAACGTTCCAAACCCTCTCTGAGTGAGACCCCTCACTCCCTGGGCCTCCACTTCACCACATCGTAAAACCTCAGTCTGCCAGTTCTAACTCTGGCTAAACCCAAAGTAGGGATGAGCAGCGAGGCAGCCTGCAGGCAGTGTGGGAAACTGCCAGGCCTTGTGCTGCCCCCTCTTTCACGCTCCCTGTCAGTCCAGGCCTCAACACCCTCCTGATTGCATAGCCTAGACCCGCCAGCCCCACCTCCAGGTCTCAGAGAAGCTTCCAGCTTGGCCCTGGTCTCGTGCCCACGGGGGACGCTTGGGTTCCCTGCTCAGACCCAGAGGGACCCCCCTTTTATCCTCCGCCAGGCCCAGCACGGAGCTCAGCGCTGCACAGGCATTGTGTCCCGGGTCTCTCCCGACAAGTCCCCAGCAAAGGAGTTATTATTATTTCTGTGTTGCACGTGAACAAACTGAGACTTGGAGGGGCTAAGCCCAAGGACACACAGCTTGTAAGCAGTGAGGTCTGGTTTTAAATCTCAGTGTTCAAACTCCAAAACACCACACTGCTTCCTCCTGCTGGGATGCCCCCTGGGTCTGAGCCCCTGACCCATGTCACACCTTCAGGGCCTCATCTTAGCCTTATCAGTCATCCTTCATTCATACATTCATCACATCAGTCGTTCATTCACTCAGCGCCTGTTGCAGAGCAGGCCCTGTGCTAAACCCCGGGGGGAACACTGGTGGTGGGGCACACTCACTACCTCCCTGCATGTGACGGTCAACAGAGGGTGACAAACAAGCAGGGAAGCAATTGGGGATAGTGTGGTTTGTGCCATGATGGAGGGAAGAACATAAAAAGGACCCTTTAGCCTAGTCTGGCATATCAGGGAAGGCTCCCTGGAAGAAATTCCATCTAAGCTGGGGTCTGAATGATAAGTCGGAATTAGCCATGCATTGAGGCATGAGATGGTGCACCCACTGAAAGCAAAGCAGGAGCAGAGACTCAGCACGAGCCGGAGGTACAGGCAGGGGCGAGGGGCAGGAGGGGCCTAGAGAGCTGAGCAGCCCTGCAAGTCAGGCCAAGTAAGGTGTGTGGGCTCTACCCCAAGGCGGGTTTGGGTTTTTAAGCCGAGGAGTGAGTAAGCAGACGTGGGGTCCAGAACAGTCCCCCTGGCTACAGTGGGGAGAAGAAACAGAAGCTGGCAAGATGAGGCCAGGGGCAAGCAGGAGCTGCAGCAGTCCCCATGAGCAGCCGTGACATGGGAAAGGGGGCTGGGTTATGGATTTAAGAACAGTTAGCAGGGGGAGCTGAGAGACTGGGGACTGACTGAACTGGGGACCGAGGGGGAGGGAGGTGCCAGGAGGAGCCCGGCTCTGACTGGGGTAATTGGGTGGAGGGAGGGATGGGATCATCCCATGCTGGTGTCCTCAGACCTGCCGTGGCTGGTCCTCTACTGGGCACTGACCACCAAGTGCACTCTGAGCCTCAGGCTCATCCTCCACCTCCCTGCTGAGCACCTGTCCTCCCAGCCCATCCCCAGGTAGAGAAGGGGGGAGGGGAGGTCCCGGACGTGCACACCTGGGCCGAGTGTGGCTCCAGCACCCTCACAGTGACCAAACCTTCCAATGTCAGGCTCCGCATCTATCAAAGGGCAATAATAACTGTACCTGTTGGTGATGGGGGAGTTCAGGGAGATAAACTACATAAGGCGCTCAGGTCTGCCCGGCACACTGAGCATTCAACAAATGGTTCTCTTGTTATGATCACGGCTCAGCCAACCCTGAAGCTCCTCCTAGGGCCCCTGTAAGGGGAAGGGGTGGCCATAGGCACCTGGCCATGGCCGTGTCCCCTCTCCCTCGCTCCACTTCCCACACACCGGCAGTACAGGCTGAGGCCCCTCTCTGGGAGCAGGTCAGGAAGGCCGGCAGAGGGGGATGGCTGTGATGGACGGCTTTCAGCAGCTCTGTGATGCGTCAGATGTTTAACTGAAGTCAGCAGCGTGAGCCGGCCCTTCCCGCAGGGCGGGATGCGGGTCTGGGGGCTTCCTCACCTTCCTCGCTGATGTTCCCTGATGTTCCGGGAGCGCAGAAGGCACTTAGGTGCTTTGCTGAGGAGGGAGGGAATACCAAATGAAGCTGAGACCTCCCTTCCTCTGCTCTGGCTCCAACAAGGATGCTTTCCTTCAGTAAAGGAGACGGGAGCTGGGCCAGGTGCCCTCAAAGGCAAGAAGGTAGAAAGGAGCTCCGATGCCAGACACCTAGGCCCCTCTTCCTGGCTAGGTGACCTCAGCTTCTTCATCTCTAAAACAGGGATGATAATAATAATAATCCCTACTTGATAGGGCTGTGGTAGGGATAAATGTGGAAATACACACAAAGAACTAGAACAGTACCTGGCACACGGTAGGTGCTCAATCAAAGCTAGCTTTAATAACGGGAAAGAGGACTTCCCTGGTGTCACAGTGGTTGAGAATCCGCCTGTCAATGCAGGGGACACGGATTCGATCCCTGGTCTGGGAAGATCCCACATGCCACAGAGCAACTAAGCCCGTGCGCCACAACTACTGAGCCTGCGCTCTAGAGCCTGCGAGCTACAGCTACTGAGCCCACATGCTGCAACTAGTGAAGCCCCAGTCTCTAGAGCCTGTGCTCCACAACATGGGAAGCCACTGCAATGAGAAGCCCATGCACCGCAACGAAGAGTAGCCCCCGCTCGCTGCAACTAGAGAAAGCCCGCATGCAGCAACGAAGATGCAAAGCAGCCATAAATAAATAAATAAATAAATAAATAAATAAATAAATAAATAAATAAAAAATAACAGGAAAGAAACAGGTATGAGGCACTCTAGGCCTCTGTCCTGCCCTACTGCTGACTTGCTGTGTGACCCTGAATAAGTGTCTTGCCCTCTCTGGGCCTGGGTTTCCTCACTCTAGACTGGGGGTGTTGGCCCCCCCAGGGTCCCTCCAGGGCTTTAAGGCTCCTCTCTGCACACAGTCAGGGTCATGCCTGCCTATGACGGACAGGGACTCACGCACCTGGGCTCAGCGTGGCTCACCCAGAGAACCCTCTCAATTCTGGTCCCCTCTAAGGCGAACTCATCCTTTGATGAGCAATGATGCCCACATGGTGAAAGGCAACGAAGAAAGGAGGGGCTGCCTTCCATCACCCCCCACCCTTCTCTCCCCCTTTCCCCAGCACGTCCCCCTCCCCTCCCCGCAGGCTGGCTACCCCCAAGCCTTTTCTCTATGCTCCTTGTTCCTCCCATCCCCAAGTCCTTCCCACCCTTCAGGCCCAGTTCAACCCACACCTCCTCCAGGCAGTCTTCTAGCTCAAACTGACACTCCCCTTCCTGGACCCTCCCAGGACAGATGAAGTGGGGCAGGACAGGGCAGAACAGAGTGAGGCAAGGTGGGCTGGACTCACTGACCAGAAGTGACACACCAGAACCAGAGCAGTGGGGAGTGTCTGACAAGCCGTGCGTGGAGATGGGGCAAGCCATTACAATATAATAATAGCCGTCCTGCGTGGGGCACAGTTGCCCCACCAGGCACTATCTCAGCCAGCCCTTACAACCCACTTGGATGGGTTAATGGGCAGAGGAGGAAACCTGAGGCTCTGGGGTAGTAAGTCGCACACGGATTAGAAAGTTAGTAAGTGGCAGGACCAGGATTCCCACTGAGGCCATCATGTCCAGGGCCCACACGGCTAACCGCAGTCACAGGCTCTCCAGCCTCCCGCCCCCCAGAACCCATGAGGAGCCAAGGCGGGAAGCTCAGAAACACAGCTGGTCCTGGAGGCAGAACTGGTGAGCTCAAGCACAGGGCTTGGTCAAACCATGCCCGCCCTCCTTGATGGGCCCGTTCTTATGAGGGAAATTTTTTCCACTGGGTCTTAACAACCACTCCACCTCTAATGAATACTGCTGGAGCGATGAACTTAGCAGGCGCCTGAAAATATGTTTCCAAACGAGCAACGGGCAAGGCTTTGGGCTGCCAGGAAGCCCCCGGGGCACGGTGGTCACCACCCCACACTCCCTTCTCCTCCACCCACAACAACCTAACCGAGCATCGCCCTGGCCCTAAGGTGGTCTTCTGAGAACCTAAAGACTCTCCCACCCGCGCCGTGGAGGCCCCCAGTGCGGGCGTGTGGGTCCACCCCTGAGCAGCTGATTTCTAACAGCCAACTTCAATTCTCCTTTTTCCCTCTCTGGCACCTCTCTTTCCCCCAGGAAATAGTCCTAAGCTGGCTGTCCTGATAAACTGGGGGCTTGGGTACTTTTTTCAAGTGCCTTGTAAATGGAAGCATCTAAGGCTGACAGCTCTCAGTGTTCAATGAGATTATGTTTCTTATTTAAATAGCTGATTGGAGGACTGGTTTCAAAGTAAGACGCCATATGCCCGTGGCCTCCTCTGGGCTCCTGGGGAGAAGTAATATTGTTTGGCATTGTACAGCACAGGAGAGCCTCTCCTTCGAGCTCCCGCCGCCATTCAGATGCCTCCAGGATTGGAGTGGGGGGAGCCAGCGGGTGGGGGATGGGGGTGATAAAAGCCTCCTGGTTTAGGGAGCCAGAGATTATGCCTTTCATTCGAGAATGCCTTCTCTGGGGCTTCCCACCACGCTGGGTGCCGGTTGTCTCCCCTCTCAAAGCGACTGAGAGATAAAAGGCAATGCATTGGCTTCATCCCACGTCCAGGGAGAGCTCAAATCAGCCTTTTGTCAGCGGACGATAAGCGCCACCGTTTTAGGAAGGGTTGTTGTTCAGCTGCTCTGCTGGGAGGGTTCATGCAGGCTCTCCCCCACCTCCCCTGTGCTGTGGTTTCCCTGCCCCGTGTGAGGGCCTGGGGAAGCTGGTGCGTGCTTTCTGACGGGGTGCCCACACCCAGCCCCGAGAGGGGAGGCATCATCGTGGGTAGCAGGCAACCCCTGGCCCGTAGGGAAGGGCAAGGTTCGCACTAGACCAAATTCTTCCTAAACTGTGCAGTGCAGACCCTGCGAGGGCCCGAGCTCTTGCTTAGAGAAAATTTGCAGTTAATTGTGTGTCAAAATAACGTATTAGAAACAGCAGCATCTGGATCATGTGCAATTCTTCTCCTTTCAAGCCTTTGTCTGCCCGGGGCCGAAGGGGCTTGTCAGGGCATCTTTGAGACAGGCTGGTGGCCCCCTGTCAAAAGCAGCCCCAGAATCTCAGTGACTGTCCCAGAGCCCCGGGCAAGATAAAAGGCCAGTAGTGGCCTTGAAGGATGCCTGGCTCTGTCCACGGGGCCAGGCGGGGCCGGTGATCTTCGTTACTGGCAGCTGTGGCGCTAAGCCAGGCAGTTTGGTATTCCAGGCACATCCGGCGCCTCGTGCATCCAGGGACCGCAATCAGGTAGCTTATGGGGATGCAAGTCACATCGCCTGGACCATTGCCGCAGTGAACTGATTCATGCTGCTACTCTAAGGCGGGGAGAAGGGACAGCAGGGCCCAGAGATGAACCAGCCTGGCTTTATTACACAGCTGCTGTTTTCAAGCTGGAATATTCCAGCCTCTCCTGCTCCCTCTCTTTCTGCCAAGCCGGCACTGGCTGCCTACCTGCAAAGACAGTGCTCATTCTGGCCCCTGGCTCTGGCTGAACAGTGGCATTATGCGATACATAAAGAGTACCCGGGCAACGGAGACAGGCACGGCTTAACTCGCTCAGTGCCCAGTGGCTTTTGAACACCCCTGCATTCAGCCTTTATCCCCAGCAGCCTGGGGCCTCCCTACCCTTTATTCCCCGGCCCTCCCCATCACAAGCTTCCCTTGGTTCCTACACAGGTCTGCAATGGAGCCGATAGCCATGAAATGAGAGGCACAAAGAAAAGGGGAGACAAGAGCACTCTCAAACGGGGAAAGACTCCTGGTTGTGTGTGGGTAAGCAGACCTGGAATTTGGTCTCAGTTTTGCCATCAACTCACTGGGTGGCCTTGGCAAGTCCCTTCCCAGCTCTGAGTTCCAGGTCTGTGTCTACAAATAAGAGAAATGGGAACAAAGTTCCAGAAGGGCTTTTCCACCTCCGACATTCCATGATTTGGATTCATACAGCTCGATGGCTTCGTTCTGGCCTCACTTATTGATAACAAAGGGTCTTCCACTTTATCAATGATAGTCTCCTGGACTGTGACCTTAAGGCCAGGCCACAGGCCAGGGCAGTCAATGAGTGAAGCAAGTCAGGTGACACCCATGGCACACGGGTGCCCACCTGCCCTGTCTAGAGCAGCAGTCACTGCTTGGCTTTAGCTTGGAGCTGCCTTATAGAGAAAAAAGCCCAGCTTTATGAGGTCTTCCAATTTTTTTAAAAGAAACCAGAAATGTAAACTTTTATGCAAAGTCTCACAATTTTTAAATGTTAGCTCCACTTCTTGCGAACACTAGCAGCTCAGAAGAAGTCCCTATCAGGGACTTATCTGCTTGACAGGCTTTCAAATTGTAAAGTCAGGACCTGACAGGGCTACTGGGTATCTGAACTCCAGGGCCAGCATCATATAGAACCCTGGAGTTGTGCAATGCGGTATTCCTGGGACTGGACAAATTATACTGGGCAAGGATACCCCTTTATGTTTTAAGAAAAAAGAGAAGAGTGGAGAAGAGAAACCAAACTGGGCCCAGTACCTTCAGATCTCCTGCCATCTAACATCCAAGCTAACTCCAGACTGGCCCCTTCCCAGAAGTGAGGGAAATACTCCTATGGAGCCTGCTAAATCTCACCACGTCACTGCCCCTGCCACCCACCCAAGTAGGACCAGACGATGCACCTAGATTCCCAGCACCCACACCTCTGTGTAGCCAAGGAAATGATTCCACCACCTGAGCTCCTACATGCCCATCCAGACACTGGCTCCCTGCACCTCAGGGCCTTAGTCTCTGAATCCCGCCTTCCTGATGCAAGCCCCCCTCCCAACAGGGGGCACCTCCAAGCAACGCCACATGAGGACCCCAGGACCTGAAAGGGACTGTAGGAGAATTTCAAGCAGACCTCTGCCCAGGGAATCCCAAACTGGCTGTGATGTCCCATCAACTCAGCATATAAAAATACATCCTGAAGAAGACATGCCACATCTTAGTAACATACCTCATGGTCTCTGAAGCCACAAGTTCATATTATTTCAACAAGTATTGAACAACTAATGTTTGCTGGCCGTGAGGAAAAATATTAGGTACAAGGAGCTCCTTGAGGGTCAGGAGAAGAGACAGACTCATACACATGTTCAGTTAGATAATAACCAGGGAGCAGGCAATCTGGGGCTAAAAGCAACCATCCTCTCTGTTGATAGTGGGAACACTGTATTACAGCACCAGACATGCTGTCAAAAACGTCTTCACCAGACACAGCATTAATATGAGGCATGAGGCCGACTCCCTACTCACCACTGAAATACAAAATCAAAAAGCCTCTGTAGGACAAGGATCTGACTGCCATGGGAGGTGAGAGGAGGAGGCGATGATATTTGATCTGTTCTCTAAACAGACACGTGGGGGTAGAGGAAGAGTGCCCCTCCCCACCAAAAAAAAAAAAAAAGCCACCAGTGGGAGCCAAGATGGGGGTTGGTATGCAGAAAGTGGAAGGGCTTGGACAGTCCATTGGGTGAGTGGTCTCCAACTCCAGGGTCGCTCAGGCTGGCTGGAGCAGTGAGAACACAGAAGGAGAGTTCAAAAGAAGAAATGAGAGAGGTCGATTAGGGCCCAATCCGGATGGACCCTAGGCAAACAGAAGGGTTTGCATTTTATTCTGTAAGCAATAGGGAGCCAGTGAATGTTCATCGAAGGAAAGATTCCATCAGAACTGGGTTTCAGAACGAGTCTCCGCTAGCTACATGGAGAGCATACTGGAGGCTAAGGAGAGTGGCCAGAAGATGAAAACAATAGGCCAGGGAAGAGGATGACAGCCTGAGCCAGGACAGGGATGATGGGATGGAGAAGAGGAGACAGATGTCATAAATGCTATAAAGAAAGAATCCAAATAGCTTGGTAAAGGTTGGACCTTGGGAATAACGATCAAAGATGCCCGCAGCGTCAGGGAGGATGATGGTGCCACCCTCAGAAGGAGGAGGAAGAACAGGTTTGGGGGAGAAGAGGATGGTTTTAGACCCATGCTCTGGACAGAGGATTAGTCAAAGACCAATGAGCAATCTCAGGGCTTGGCTGTGTCAGTTGGAGGGTCCCAGAAGAAGAGGTCTGGAGCTGGGGGACACTGGGCAGCAGAATTCCCAAGGGGGCACCATGCGGGAGCCATCGTCCCACCAACACTCCCCATACCCCTGTCGACTGGGCCTGGAGCCAGGATGTGAGCTCCAGTCTCTGGGGACCTGCAAGGCCCTGAGCGCCAGATGGAGACTGTCAATATTTGCCTGGCTAAGAGCCCCAACTGGAGACTTAGCAACAGCTCCTCCACGTGCGGTAATCGACATCTTTCATGGAGGGCTTAGGAGGGGAAACCGTCTCAAGTGATGCCACTTCACACTCAGCACTTGACATTTCCAAGGCACTCCACAGGCATTAGCTAATTAATCCTTGAGTCTGTTTAGCCCCAAAAGAAATCCCAGAGGCTCCACTTGTACCCCATGGACGGGGAGTTACACACCCTCCAAGGCTCAGGATACCCAGCGTCGGGGAGACAGCCTTGCAGAGAGCCACTCGCCCGCTCCCTCACTTGCTGGTGACTCCAATGGCTGCCAGGCAAACAGCAAGACAGCCTGAGAAAAGAGGTATTCCCTGGGTCACATGCTTCCTGGGGAAGAGACAGGAAGATGAAGAGAGGGTCGGGAGACCGGCATCTATTCAGCTCCGCCCCTACTAGGTACTCTCCCTGTGCACTTTATTTTTCACCCAGCATATTTAGTGTCTGCTCATTCAACACTCAAAATGATCCTGTGAGAGAGATACCTGTCTTAGGTTGGATTCCCCTCAGGAGTCCCTGAGATAAGGATTCAAGTCCAAGCAGTTTCTCTGGGATGTGATCTCAGGAAGCACCAGTTTGGGAGAGGGAAAGAGAAACAAATAAGGGACAGAGGTCAACAGAGGGCATGCTGTGGAGCACAGCATCCCTGTGGGCAAGCGAGGCTGCGTTCCACAGAGCACACCACAGTCGTCCCGCTGAGGGGCCAGGGAGCTAGGGGATTTATCCTCAACTCCCAGCAGTCACGGGTTGAGGGCTGCAACCAGCGAATTAACACCCGCTACATCTGGCCTGTGCCAGGTGTACACTCAAATCAACTCCTTAGACATATACTCCCAGGTGCTTGCATCAGATGCAGCCAGATCAGAGCGCACAGGGATGGTCACTGCCAAGAGATACGGACAAAACACCAGCAGCATCCGTTACAATACCACTATTCCTATTTTAATAGATGAGGAAACTGAGGCTCAGAAATGGGACCTACTTGGTCAAGGTCACACAATTAGAAACTGACGGAGCCTAAATTTGAACAAAGTCAGTTTGCCGCCAAAGTCTTGGTTCTTTCCACTGTCTTCCAAGTCTAGCTTTCCTCTTCTCGCCCTCTTCCTCCCCATCCTGGAGACATAAAACAAGGGACAGTCCTGTCTGCTGACAATGTTCCCTCTCCCTGAACCAGCCTCTCAGACAACTGACTCTTTCAAGCAGCTTTCCCTGAGATAAAGCGTTGATGACAGATCTGCCTATTGACAAAGTCTGGAACCAAGCAGGGCACGCTTCCTCGGCAGCATCTATTTCTCCTTTAATTCATCTGATAATATTGTGAAGTGCAGACCTGCAGGGTTTCAAGGAGCTGTAAATTCCCCACCCTGATACCACAGCTCGTGCTGCTGGGTTTGTGCTCTGTTTTTGCTTGCACAAACCAGTGGTGAGCATTTATCGCCCGTTGGAGGATTGAATTTGGCAGGAAAGATTTCTGTGCATTTGGGAGATTCATTTGCCAAGCACCAAGGATAGCAGTCAGGTGTTGAGGGGAGCAGGCAAACTGGCAACTGTGAGCCAAACCCTCTTTCATAGCTGGTTCACTCTAACCGTGAGAAGAAACACAGCATTTCTCTGCTTTCCACCCCAGAACACACTGTCTTCTCCTCCCCCAGTTAACACTGTCCCATCAGGGTCCGGCCCAGGAGGGAAGCTGGGAGTCAAGGAAGTGGTGGGGTGGCCAGAGGGAAAGGGGAAGGTACCAGGGACCAGGCATGTCCCCTAGGGTGGGGCACATACTTAGCCGGGTTACCAGTGTGGCAGTAGGTAAGGAAAGCCAGCACTGAGCGTCGGATAGGGCCAGCTACAGGTAATGGGCAAGAGGGTGACCAGAAGTCTCAGGTAGGGAAATAGGAAGAGCTCTGGCAGATAGACAGGCAGGCATAATAGCCATTCTCTTTCAAAGGGGTGCTGATATGGCTTATACTGTTGTCAAAAGGCAGCTGTTAAATTTTCAGGAAGTCTACCAGTAGTTGCTAAACACAATCATTACTAAAAATCAAATTATATAAACTATAATTAAATAAATTATATTAAGAACAAAGGTAAAAGGAACTCAAAACTTATTACTTCCTAATTATTTTACTACATCTTACTATTATCTATACTGTTGAATTTATTTATATTTATTGTATCTGTATGATGGAAATTCTCTATCATAGTGGCTGCTGTGCTTCTCTTGAAATTAACCATGCTGGTGGTACTTACACCATAGAATTTGGCAAATAATAAAAGTGTGGGCTCTTTTTCTTTTCCTGAAAAGCCTGTGCGCGCTAGCATTTACCAGCACACTGCTGGTATTTCCAACCCTAAATCAAGCACTTCCTCCCTCCCTGGCACCATGCTAGACACCTCAGGTTTGTTACATGACAACCTGGGCAGCACACACCTGTATGGCATGTGAGTTGTTACAATATCAAGTCAACTTCATTTTACTTGGCAAATAGCTGCTGTCCCAAGGCCCCTGTGTGTCTTCCTTCCATGCTAGCCATTAGCCCCTACCCCAGTGCCACTGAACGTTAGCGCCTGAGCCTGCTCTAGCACTGGCTGATGGTCAGTGTTCATGCACTACAAGTTGGCAGTATTTTTACCATAATCTTTGTTTATAACTAACCTATAAGTCAGGTATTATTATCATCCCCATTCTATAGATGAGGAAACTGAGGACCTGAGGAAAAAAACCCAACTCGCCCAGAATCACACGGCTAGCACAAAGCAGAGCTGAGATGAAGCCTAAATTTGCCTGAGCCCAGTCAGAGTTCCCAGCCACAAGTCCACGCCATTTCTGCATGGAGGTCTGGGGGCTGGTAGCCCAGGCTGGACTGTAAGCCCTGGGAGACAAATAGGGCAAGGTGAGGCTTCTGCTCAGGTCTGCTGCATAGGGCCCTGGACTCAGAGGGACCAAGTTAGTAAAACAGTGGGGCTTGTCTCATGAACAAGGCAAACCCTAATTATTAGAATCACACGGCACACCAGAGAGGGCCCACTAGCAAGGGTGTTCTTGGGGTGAGAGCACAGCAATCCAGCCTGGAACTCCTGAGGTCTCATGACAAGACTTGCCTGTGAGGCCAGGATGGTTCAAGAGGCCTCACAGCTGAGCCACTAGACACTCCTCCCTCCGCTCCCCTTCTCTTCCCTCCCCTCCGCTCTCCTTTCCCCTCCTCCCCTTCCTTTCTGCACCCAGTCTGAGTCCTTGAACAGTGAAGTATAAAATGCCATGACTGCCTTCAGGAAGCTTACACTCTGAGCTTAGGAAAAGCCGCTCATACATATGAGCAATATAAATACTAACTATTTGATGAACACAGCACAGGCGAGGTCACAAAGCCCATGTTACGGCTGAGAGACAACAGGAAAGCTTCCAGAAGCCGAGGGCCAGATGCCCTCATCTGTTAGACATGTCATCCATTGGACAACACAAAGATTCTTCTATTACTTCAACTCTCAGACATAATGTGTACCATTTAAGACTGAATCACCAAGTTAGCAGTTTTCTGAAGGAAAAATACTGCTGCGTTAAACATATGTGACAATTATAAGAGCCACCCTGATTTTGGAAATGCCGCATTGTAAGATAGAAAAATATATCCTCATGCTCCAAGGTCACTAGGACAAAGGATACATACAGCAAAGAGTCGATCCCCTCAAAGCTCCCCTTGAGGTTCAGTCATTCAGCCATTTGACAAATATTTACAGAGAGCCCAGTGCTGGAGACACCACACAGAGCAGTAAATGCAGACTTGCTCCCTGCAAGACCTCCCAGCCAAGTGGAGGAGACAGTCATCACACAGTAAAACAAGCACATAAAAATGCACTTATAGGGACTTCCCTGGTGGCGCAGTGGTTAAGAATCCGCCTGCCAATGCAGGCGACACGGGTTCGAGCCCTGATCCAGGATGATCCCACATGCCGCGGAGCAACTAAGCCCATAAGCCACACTACTGAGCCTGCGCTCTAGAGCCCGCGAGCCACAACTACTGAAGCCCGTGCGCCTAGAGCCCGCGCTCTGCAACACGAGAAGCCACTGCAATGAGAAGCCTGCGCACCGCAACAAAGAGTAGCCCCCGCTCGCTGCAATTAGAGAAAGCCCACGTACAGCAACAAAGACCCAACTCAGCCATAAATAAATTAATATAAATTAATTATTAAAAAACATTTTTATGCACTTATAAATAGAAATATACTCTAAGAAAGTGCCGGATGCTATGAGAGAAGTTAAAAAGGAAGGACCCATTGAAATAGGTCATCAGGGAGGGTGGAGGGAGGGTGCTGCGGGGAGAGGGAAAGGCGAGGGGATGCCTTGTGGTGGAGTCTGGTACGCACACAGTACTGAAAGAAGGTTAGTCCAGGGAGAGCAGAGTGTGGGAAGGAAGCGTATGCAGCACGGAACCAGATCAGAGAGGTCGGCAGAAGCCAGATCAGGCAGAGCTGAATAAGCCATGGCAAGGGGTTGTGATTTTAATCTGAGTGCAACTGGGAGAACTTAGATAAAAGTTTTATGCAGAAAAGTGACATATGCTGATGTAGGTCTTAGATGTACCCTCTGGGCGCTGGATTGAGAACAGACCCATTGGGGGTGGTGGGAAAGGGTGATACAGGGAAACCGGTGACAAGGCTATTGCAGTGACCCAGGTGAGCAGTGGTGGTGCCTGGGACTAGGGTCATGACCACAGAGGAGAAGCTTGACTCAAGATTTGGAGAGCGCCAAGAGTATGTTGTGATTGACTAGGTATGGGGGAGAGAGGGATGCTCTCATGGGCATTGCCCTTGGGTAGGTGGAGTTGCTGTTGACTAAAGAGATGCTGGTATGTACATATACTAGTACATGTGAGGGGAGGTGGAAAAACTGCCAGGACAAGAGTGGTGGAAGCCTTGTGAAGCATCAGGAGAGCCTGAGAGAGTAGGTACTGATGCTGGACTGAACACTTATTTGTTTCCTAATCACAAGACACACAAAGATCTAAGTAGTAACATACAAAATAGATGTTACATGAGCATGTAAGATGAAAAAACACAAGTCTGTTGTGGTCCTAGAAGGCTTCATGGAGCAGACAATTTCTCCCCTAGATCTAGAAGGACAAGTAGATTCTAAATAGGTGAGGCGGATTGGGAAGGCATGACCTGACAGAGGGGGCAGTGGAGCAGAGGTGGGCAAATGCAAAATAGGGAGAAGTCAGAGCAGTAGTCCATTCCATCTCTCCCCCTTCCCCTGGACGGAACAGCTTTCTCGGGTTGCCGTACCTGGTCCAGGGGTTGCTGGTAGAGCTACACCCTCCCTTTCTTTGGGAAACAGCATGGTTAAGATACAACTGACATACAATGAACTGCATGTAATTCAAGTACACACTTCAATAAGTTTTGACATGTATAGACACCCAGGAAACCATCACTGCAATCAAGATAATGAGCATATCCATCCCCTCCAGAAATCTCCTCCTGCCTCTCCCTGCCAGCCCCCTGCCCTCATCCCCCAGCAACTACTGATCTGCTTTCCGTCACTATCAATTCATTTGCATTTGTAGAATTTTATTTAAATGGAATCATATAGTATTACACGTTTTTCCTGCCTTCTTTCACTCAGCATAACTATTTTGAAATCCATCCACGTTACAGAGCATGCATCAATAGTTCATTCCTTTTTATTGCTGAGTAGTATTCCATTGTATGGATACACCACTCACGAATGGATATCCATTCATCTGCTGAAGGATATTTGGGTTGTTTCCAGTTGGGGGCCATTACAAACAAAGCTGCCATGAACATTTGTGTACAAGTCTTTGTGTGGACACGTGCTTTCTTTTCTCTTGGGTAAATAGCTAGCTGTGGACTGACTGGATCACATAGTAAGTGTCCGTTTAACTTTATAAGAAACCATCAAACTGCTTTCCAAAATGCTGCAGCATTTTATCTCCCACCAGCAGCATATGAGAGTTCCAGGTCCTTCACATCATCAACACCTGGTGTGATCAGTCTTTTTAATTTTAGCCCCTCTAACAGGATGTGTAGTAGGACCTCACTGTGGTTTTAATTTGCCATTCCTAATGACTAATGAGGCTGAGCATCTTTTCATGTGCTTCTTAGCCATTTGCGTTGTCTTCTTCAGTGAAATGTCTACTTAAATCTTTTGTCTGTTTTTAATTGGTTTGTCTTACTATAATTGAAAGCTCTTTATATGTTACGGATACAAGTCCTTCATCAGATATATGATTTGTATTTATTTTCTCTGTCTGCGGCTTGCCTTTTTAATTTTCTTAACAGTATCACTCAAAGAACAGAAGTTTTTATTTTTGATGAAGTCCTATTTATTATTGTTTTTCTTTCATGGATTGTGCTTTCAGTGTCATATTTAAGACGTCTGCCTAAACAAAGGTCACAAAGATTTTCTTCTGCTTTCTTCTAGAAGTTCTATAGTTTTAGGTTTTACATTTATCATCCTAATATGTATATGGTGCAAGTTATAGGTCAAAGTTCATTTGCATATGGATATCCAACTGTATCAGCACCATTTGCTTAAAAAAAAAGACTAGTCTTTCTCCACTGAATTGTCTTTGCACCTCTGTCACCAATCAGTTGTCCATATATATGTGGAACCACTTCTGCACTCCCAATTCCGTTGCATTGACCTATTTGTCAGTCTCGATGCCCACAGCACGCTGTCTTGATTACTATAGCTTAATAATACGCCTTAAAATCAGGCAGCGTTAGTCCTCCAACTTTGCTCATTTTCAAAACTGTTTTGGTTATTCTAAGTCCTTTTCATTTCCATATGAATTGTAGAATCAGCTTGCCAATTTCTACAATTTCCATGCTGCTGCCCACCCCCTCTTTGTACTTGGACCATTTGACAAGTAAACAAATAGGGAAAATCTGAGCTGGGGGTTGGTACCGAAACTCTGAACAAAGCGAGGGCTCAGGAAGACTGAACTGAATGGAAGGAATGCTCTCCCCGTCACCAAGACAGAACAAGGGTGGTTTTGTGCTTCAAACAAAGCATCCCATGGTCAAAGGTGATGGATGCGTGAGCCCTCCACAGCCTGGCCCCTTCCTCTGGGCACGGGGCATTGCCTCTTATTCCTCCATTAGAACACTCTCTCTTCTGCTCTGGGCTTTCCTGGTTGTTTGGTGTAGCTTCTGGCCCTGAGGAGCTCCCAGGCTGTATGCTTCTACATCTGGGTAACCACAGAAAAAAAATGAGCCCTCAGTGGACGCCAAGGGGGAAAGATAGTAAGAAAAGGAAATGGGTATATACGCTGGGACATCCAAAGGAATATCAATTGCTGGGCATTGCTTTAGTAGCTATAAAGGCTGTTTGGGGAGTTTTCTAGAAATAGTAATGGCTACTACATAGACTATGCTATGCTCTGTGCTGAGCTTTGCTCTCCATAATTTTCTCATTCAGTCCTCAAAAGCATCCAATGAGAGAGGAGTATAATTACATCTATTTTCCAGATGAATCGAGATATGCAGAGGTTGAATAACTTGCCTAAGTCATTGCTTGCAAGTAACAGAACCGGGACAAGAATCCAGGGTCTGCGTGATTCCAAAGCCCACACTCTAGACTGAACCCCAGGATGACTCTGCCTTCAGGGATGAGGAATGGAAAAGCCTCATAAATGTGTACAGTCAGATGAGCATGATTTAATGAGCTGCTACTATGAGCCAGGGCTGTACTCAGGACCATCTGACATAACCATATGTGACACAGCACACAGGGAAGATGACTGACTCTCCTCTAGCCAACTTGGGAAGTCACACCCTGACCAGAGAAGAAAGGCCTTCAGTGACGGATTTGAAAACAGAAAGGAAAGACCTGGGGGTACCAGTCTCTTTGGGAAGAGGGTCATCTGGCAGAATCTTCACCCCTGGAGGCTTCTCAAACTGACTTAAGCACAAAAGAGGATTCATAGTATCAGGCAAGCAGAGATGCTGTAGCTCTGGGCACAGTGGGAATCATTCTCAGCCGGTTCTTTCCAGGTGGCAGCCGTGTGGCCACCCACACCTCTAGGGTTCATTTCCCCTGCTCAGAAACCTCTCTTAAAGAGTTCCAGCAAAAATTCCAAGTCAGACTCTTATTGACTCAAGTAGAATCATTTAGAGCCCATCCATGAGACACTACTGAACCAGTTCTGAGTTCCACGACACTGCTGAGTCAGAGGATGGGAGCCCGCTCAGTCAAACTGCCCTGCCGGAGAGCAGGAGAGTGGAAAATCCCTGAAGGAAAGCAGAGGTACCATGCCAGAATATGGTCAGCTGAGCAGGCAGAACAACAGATGTACACTCTGACTTCTCCCTGACTCAGACATCCACAGCAGTCCCGCCCAGCCCACAAGGCATCAACCGATAACACTGTGTTTGCTTTGCTGGGCTCTCCTTCCAGTATTGATCTTCACAAAAACATGTGTCTGCATCCAGTTGCTGGATCCTCCTTCCTTGTCCTCTTCCGGCCAATGAAGCCCAAGGTTTGGCACCTACAACTTTCAGAAGGCATGGGCTTCTTTCTACGTTAACAGTGATCCTATTTCAGATTTATATACTCCTGTCCTCCGTACACAGAAATTGTATGTTCTCTCCCAGAATCTGGGCCTGTATTGTGATATGCACCATTAGGGACAATGAGAAGGGCATTTGGAACTAGAGATGTCCCCAACACCTAAACTGAATGGTCACTGTACCCACTGTCCTCTACCGAGTAGCATGTACAGGAAGCCAGGAAGCAATGCTTGGGTTGGCAGCTCTTTATCCCTCGCCAGGTGCCCCTGCAGAGTCATGCCTTATCCCAGGTCCCAAAAGGTCCAAGGGGCTTCTCCAAAAGCTACTGTTGGCTCCAATTAACTGGACAATTTTACACAGGACAGATGAGACCGAGTGAATCTCCAGGACAGCCAGGATAAGGGACCAGGCCCCAAACTCCTAGGTCTTCCCTGGTCCACCACTGCCCAGCCTCCGGGGCAAAGGAACCCCAAAAGGGGTAAGGCAGGCCCCTCCCTCCCATAAAGAACTGAGTATGTGAGATGTTTCACATGCAGCAGTAACAGCCACTACAGCAAGAAAGGCAAGTTCAAAGGTAACTGGACGAGGGGTTTTAAGCATGGCTGTTCCCGCAGCAAACTGTTTCATGAATACCCATCGGGATCTGTCCATATGGACAGCAGAAGGGCTCCTGCTGTTCTTTTGCTAATAAAAACTGTTGTGATTACATTTCCAGTCCTCTCGGAATGGGGCCTCCGTGGGACCGCAGCATGGCGTGCTGAGCCGAGAATGTGTCTTCCCAGCTGATAGGCAGCCACCCCTCCCTGCTGTGGAGACCAGCACCCTCAGGATGCAGAAGGAGGATCCTCAGGGGAGTTGGGGACGGAACAGGTGTGTGCATGTTATCTGTAACTGTGTAGTCTCACACATGCTACGCACACACACAGGAAAATCTTAATTAATGGAACAACCTTCCATAAGTGGTTCCAGTTATTGGCATTTTCCAGTTAATTAGAGGCTAACCTGCGATCGTTTCTTTATTTCACTCTCCTTGTGGAAGTACATTAGTTTAATTTCACCCCTACCCTCATGTCTGAGCTCCAGCTAGCATCTTTGTTGAGAATGGCCTCCCCTACCCCTCCGTTCTCTATCAAAATCCTACCTGTCCTTCCTGCCCTGAGTCAATTTGAATGCTGTCTCCTCCATAAGGCTTTCTTAAATTCCTAGCCTTGGGGGGGGGGGCAATTTTCCCTCCTGCTTTTTCCTACCCCTCAAAGACTCCTCTTATAAAGCACTTACCACATCCTTATCTTCTCTCCCCTAGGAAGCTCCAGGCTCCTATAGGTCACTGTCAGGGCCTTGCCTCCGAAACCCCAGTGCTAGCGACACAGGGTTTGGGATATAGCAGGTGCACAACAAATTTTCATTAAATGAATGAACATTCGTTCTTTTTTTTTGCACACGTGAAACTAATATAATATTGTACATCAACTATACAGTTGATGTACAATATTCAATTTGTATTGAACTATATTCAATAGAGTTCAATTTTTTAAACAACTGAACATTCATTTTTACTGTAATCTGAAAGTTTAGGAGCCTGGGATCGATCAAAATTTAAGACCTCCATAATACTAAAAATTTTTTAGTTTTCAAAAACAAATTCCTGCTTTTCATTATTCTCTTCATTCTCATAAAACAATTAAATCTTATTAAAAAGCTCAATTCATTGGGTATGTATTGATCAAGAACATATCCTCTGCACATTCATTCTCTTCCCTTGGAGACGACACACACAAGGTATTCAGAATACACGTACATACATACATAAATACATACGTACACACAAGTAGATGGGGCATCACTATTTTTTTTAATCTCCAACATACAAAAATTCTTGTTTGCAAAACATATCAGTGAGAAAGCCACTATTCACCTTCTTAAAGAGTTTTTGTTTCACTTAAGGAGTCATCCTGGTGTCCCCATCAGAGCGGGCTCTCCCACCACATCTGAGGGTTTGTTCATTAACATTAACTGCTTGACTACAAGGGTAAGGAAGCTTTCATTGGCTGTGGGTCTTTAAACTTCACTTGAGCATAATCAAAATGATGATGAAGCACCTCTGAGAGGACTGAGTAAGGCCAACAGGAAAATGAAGTTTTCTTTGCAAAAGCACATCCATTTACACACAGCTTGTTAAAGCAGAGGCTGTAAAGGAGGACTATGCCACTAAGCCAGTCATGTAAACTTATGCTTAGGACTTCACCTCTCTGGGCCTCGACCTCCCCATCTGTTGAGTGAGATCAAGAGGGTTGGTAAGGCAGCTGAGGGCTAGGGTAGGAATTTATCCCTAGAGCATAGTATAAATGGTACTTGACCAAAAGTACTTGGCTGAGTCTATGAAACATCAGTATCCTTGCACATTATTGCCACCAACGATCAGTCATCCCGAGTGCTCACTTTGCTGTGGAAACAACTCCAAAATCTCTGTGGCTTAATGAAACAAAGGTTTATTGCTGCTACTAGAGCCAACTTAAGTCTCAGGAGAGCTCTGCACCACAAAGTCACTCAGGAACTGTGGCTGACAGTCTCCTCTATGTTAGAGCTGCACTACCTAAGTGTCTTAGCCTCCTCCATCACTGCAGCAGAGGGAGAGACAGCTGTAAGATCTTCCATGCTTCAGGACTTCCCTGGTGGTCCGGTGGTAAAGAATCACGCCTTGCAATGTAAGGGACGTGCGTTCGATCCCTGGTCAGGGAACTAATATCCCAAAAGGCCGCGGGGCAACCAAGCCCACATGCCATAACTACTGAGCTTGCGCGCCTCAATTAGAGCCCACATGCCACAAACTACAGAGCCCACGTGCTCTGGTACCCGCGTGCCACAACTACAGAGCCTAAGCACTCTGGAGCCTGCATGCCACAACTAGAGAAGAGAAAACCCACACGCCACAACTAGAGAGAAGGCTGTGCACCACAATGAAGAGCCCACGTGCCCCAACAAAAGATCCCAAGTGCTGCAACTAAGACCCAATGCACCCAAAAATAAATAAAATAAAAATAAAAGAAGATCTTCCATGCTTCATCCCAGAAGGGATCCCCCTCACTTATGTTCATAGCCCATGCCAGAGTAGTCACATGGTTCTAGAGAAGCGGATGGACTATTGGTGATGTGATCCCCTCAGTCTCTGCCACATCCAAGGACGCTCCCCACTCCTGCTCCCCCCATCCACACAGTCAACTAAGTCACTCCTCCATCTCCTTAGAGTAAAGCCTGACTGTCCTCCATAAGATTGTTCTCCATAAGAAAGCCAACAGGGCATCAGTGTCCCCAACCACAGGGCTAATGTCACCAGCGCTTGCCATTCAGTCAACAAAACCCTCCTCTATGGGAAAAAGTGCCTGGTTGGTGCCACTTCCAAACTAAGTCAACCCAGCCATCCCCAGACTTCAGAGCAACCCAACCCCCACTGCCATGGGGCCAACAGGACTGGTCCCCAGCTGCATACCACCTGGGTCTTCTCTACCTCTGGGCCAACCAAGTCACCCAATGACTACACCCACCACTACAAAGGGCTGTCCCAGCCAGACCCCTGCCTCTAGCTCCTATTATCCCTGCCAGTTGCCAGTCTCTGCCCACTGGGAGGCCCTGTGCCTCCCAGCACACACTGGCCATCCCCCTGCCTCAGATGGCAGCCTCCCATGGCAGATCCTCCTCCCAGGCTACCAAAGTCCTCCCTCTGGTCTAGTCCCCAGTCCTCAGCCCACAGTCCTGGTGGGACAGGGAACAGCTGGAGAGGGGGGCCCATTCACAGCCCATCTGTCCCTTGCGGGATGTTTTTCATATAGTATGTTTTTATTCCTCTTACTTCCTGGTCCATCAGGCCACATTCATCAAGTTCACAATAAAAAGAGGCTGAAGGGAAACGACTGACCTCTCTATCAATAAAGCAGAGAAGTCCCCCCTTTCTATGGCCAGAGGACAGATCTGACCATGAGTCAGGGAAGACATGGGGTGGCTCCCACCTTTTTCCAATGCCCCCAAGTGAGTCATATCAACTCTGAATGGGTAAGAGAACGAGAGAATGAATGAAAGAATGTCACATGACAGGTGCTTAATGAATATCCATTCATTTATTCTTCGTAGTGTTGGCTGATGTAACATGTCAGCAGATCTTTGGTCCTGCCAACAGAATTAGACAAGATTGCTGAGAAAAGAACAAGAATCTCCTGTGATAAATATTTTTCAGCATTCATTATGCACCAGGCTGTGTAACACACATGGTCTTTATTTGCATTAGCGCTTTTGAGCCTCACAACAACCTCATGAGGTATATGATTCCTACATTCTGATTATTCCTCTAATTCCTATGAGATATTATTCCTATGATTATTCCTACATTACAGGTTGAGCAAACTGAGCTCTGGGGTTTTTTATGAGAACAGCCGAGGTCATCCAGCTAGTAAATGGCAGAGCCAGGCTATAAGCTCAAGGATCTAAGTGATCTTTGGGGAATGCCCAGTTACAGAATTTGACTGGAATTAAATTCAGTCAGAACTTCTTAGGCTCCTACTGTGTGCTCATGCAGTCTACACTAGGTGAATGTGGAAATGGAGAATATGGAAATGATGAGTCATGATCCCTGCCCTAAAGGAGCTCGCGATCCAGCAGAAAGGATGGTGACAGTGATGCCTCATCCCACACCCACCTGGAAGACACCACAGGTGACAGCTGTAGAAGCACTGGGTAAACAGAAACACTGAACCAAAATGGATCATCATAGTTGCTATGGCTACCCACAGGGTACCGAGGGGAGCCACATCCCAGCAGAAACCACTAGGGCTCAGAGGGAGGCAGACTGTCCCCTGCTGCCACCCCCACCTCAGAGAGCTGGAGCCAGAGGGTGAGTCAGGAGGGCCTGCCACTCCCGGGGGGCCCGCAGGCAACAAACACAGCTTAGGCAGAGTGATGTGTGCCCTCCAACACCATGATGGCTAAAACCCAGAGACGTGGGAGGGACAGTGCGACGCAGCTGTGCCTCCTAAATATAGCCTGACTTCAGCTCCCACAGAGTGGGAGCCAGAGCCACCTTCCAGGGGTGGCTCTAAAAATAAAGATGCAAACAGGCCTAGCACTCCCCTGGGCTGCTCAGGGCCCACAAGTTGGCATCTTCACCTGAGGGGTTGGCAGAGAGGGTGGAAATGAAGCAGTGGACCACGGGCAGACTTCGTGGTCCCTGGGACCCTCATGAGGACACCTGGAACCTGTCTAAAGGACACCTGTCTAAAGAGCTCAACGGGTGAACGAATCAATGTCAGTGACTTCAGGAAGTTCACTAAGCATCTGGATTCATTATTCTCATTTTACAGATGAAGAAACTGAGGCTGCTCAGAGGGGAGACATGACTTGGCCAAGTCACACTAACAGTAAAGAGTAGAGTTGGAACATCACTGCATCTTCCTTGGCCAGACCTGCTGATTTTTACACCCCACAGCCTTTCTTGACCCTCTGCCTCCTCTCTCTTCAGTGCCTCCATCAATTGCACCTGCCACCCCTTCACCTTCTCATCCCACCCCTACGAGAGCCCCACACCACCCCAGTCTTCCCCAAACAGGCATAGGAGAGATGTAGGCTGTTAAGCTCCATGAGGGAAGAGATCACGTCTATTTTATTCTTTACTATCCCCTCAGCCTCTAGAATAATGCCAGAATAGGGAAGGCATTCAATATTTGCTGAATAAATAACTCCTCTTCTTTCTCTCATATCAGATCCAATCCATTAAAATTCCCATAGGCTTAACCCTCAAAAAACATCCAGAACGTTTATTACAGTGGCTGAATTAAAAAGACTGACCACACCAAGTGTTGGTGGGGATATGGGGAACTGAAAGTCTCATACGGTGCTGGCAGGAAGAAAAAACAGTACAATCACTTTGGAAAATGGTCTGGCAGTTTCTTACAAAGTTAAACATATACTTACCATATGATCCGGTTGGTCCATAGCTATTCACCCAAGAGAAAAGAAAGCACACACAAAGGTCCACACAAAGACTTGTACACAAATGTTCATAGCAGCTTTATTTGTGATCGCCAAAAACTGAAAACCACCCAAATGTTCATCGTCAGGAGAATGGGTAAACAAACAGTGGTGTATCCATACAATGGAATGCTACTCAGGAATAAAAAGGAATGAACATGCAACAACAACAGAAGGAATGATGCATGCAACAACATGGCTGCAACTCGAAATAATAATGCTGACAACACCACTAATTATTAGAGAAATGCAAATCAAATGGACAAAGAAGATGTGATATATATATCACAATGGAATACTACTCAGCCATAAAAATAAATGAAATATTGCCATTTGCAGCAACATGGATGGACCTAGAGAGTATCATACTAAGTGAAATAAGTCAGACAAAGACAAATGCCACATGATATCACTTATATGTGGAACCTAAAAAAATAATACAAATGAACTTATTTACAAAACGGAAACAGACTCACAGACAGAAAACAAACTTACGGTTACCAAAGGGGAAAGTGTCGGGGAGGGATAAATTAGGAGTTTGGGATTAACAGATACCTACTACTATATACAAAATAGATAAACAACAAGGTCCTACTGTATAGCACAGGGAACTATTGATATATTCAATATCTTGTAATAACCTATAATGAAAAAGAATCTATGTACGTGTGTATGTGTGTGTATGTACCTGTATAACTGAATAACTTTGCGGTACACCTGAAACTAACACAATACTGTAAATCAACTATACTTCAATAAGATAATAATAATAATAATGCTGAGTAAAAGAAGTAGAACAAAAACAAAAGTATATACTTTTTGTATGATTTCATTGACACAAAATTCTAGAAAATGCGAACTCACCGATAGTGACAGGAAGTTCAGTAGTCGTCTGGGACTTGACTGGCGCTGGGCAAGATGTGATGAGAATGAGCAGGGGGTAGGGCGATACAAAGGGCACAATGAAAGTTTTTTAATTATAAATTCATCCATTATCTTGATTACTGTGATGACTTCATGAATATATACATATGTTAAGACATCAAAGTGTACCCTATACATGCAGTTTATTGTATGTCAAATATATCTCAATAAAGCTGTTTTTTTTGAGGGTTTTCTGTTCTGTTTTGTTTTTTTAATATCCAAAACCCAACCATTTCTCACCACCTCCACTGCTAGCCACTCTGCTCCAAAGGCTACAGCCACCTGGATGCCTCACTCTGTGTGACCCAGCCCTGCTGAAATTTCTCCTGTTCCAGAATATTCCATCCGCTCTGCGGCAGATGCTGTGGTTCCTGCTCACAGATCCACCCACCCACCCCCAGCTACTCTGCTGATGGGCTGATGACAATTCACAGCTGCCCCTCTTCCAGAGACTTGCTCTTGGCTGAGCCATGTCACCTTGCCAGGGAGGTTACAGCTCCATCCCAGGGACACCGACGACAGGGATACAGAAGTCTAGCCCCCTTGCTCCAAGAGCAGATGAGTCCTGCTGCAGGGCCCCACCACCACGCGCCAGGCCAAAGCTAGACTGTCTGCAACCACATCCTTGCTCAGCTTCTTCTTTCCTATCCTAATTTACTCCCCACCCCATCCCAGGTTGTACTGAAGAGCACTCCCTGAATAAAGCACAGAAACCTGAATCCCTTTTCAGGCTCTGGGAACCCAGCCAAAGACAGGTGGTGCCAGGGGTGGACCTAGGAAGCAGATCTAAGGATGGGATTCTGGGGTGGATCACTCACGGCCAGGTGGCAGTTAAGAGCTGGGAGTCCAGAGCATGGGATAGCTGTGCACTTGCTGACTTTTGCCTGTGGTGACTGGGATGGGACACAGGTGGAGGGGGAAGAACAGACTCATGAAACATCTGTGGAGTTTCAGTGATACAGAAGAAAGGGTAAGTATATGGGCCATCCAATTGGCTGCTGCCGAACACTCAATGCTTTGAAGAGAGAAAATGGCAAGCTTGGGACAATCAGTCATTAATTCAAAGCAATTATGAGAGGCAGACACCTTCTTCGATGGCATTTAAAGAGTTAGAGAGACCCTCACCTCCTGCAATTGGACAACAGAGCTAAGCCTAGACCCAAGACACAACTGTAAGAGCAGCAGAACTTTGGAGAAAGTTGCTTTCTCAGGCCCAGCAATTCTCATACACCAAGTCAAGGCCCTGAGAGGAAGAAGTGGGACCCTGAAATTTGGGATGGAGACATTTAAGTAGATACACTTGAACACCCTGACTCCCCATTTCCCCTGAACCCTGGGTCTGCTGAAAAGCCCTACTCCCCTCTGCTTTAAGTCTGTACAGAAGCCTCAGATGAGGCAGGTGGCTTAGGGGACCATGCTAGCCCTCCTTATGATGTGCCCCCACCTCCTTCCCTGGCCACCAGAGCCATAACTAGGACCAAACTGCAGCATGGTTCCCTGGGCAAGCGCTCAGCCTGTTGAGAGAGAGAGAGAGAGAGAGAGAGAGAGAGAGAGAGAGAGAGAGAG
>NW_021703781.1:27721456-27762463 GCF_005190385.1 Monodon monoceros | reverse complement strand
GAGAGAGAGAGAGAGAGAGAGAGAGAGAGAGAGAGAGAGAGAGAGAGAAAGAGAGAGAGATTATACACCAACGGAGTTATAAGACCCAGCTAACATGAACCAGCAGAAACCTGAAGAGTATATCTAGAAGTAGGATGCTGAAGGAGGAAAGCTGAATGTAAAGCTGGATTTAAAAGTTTATTATTGGGCTTCCCTGGTGGTGCAGTGGTTGAGAGTCCGCCTGCCGATGCAGGGGACACGGGTTCGTGCCCCGGTCCAGGAAGACCCCACATGCCGCAGAGCAGCTGGGCCCATGAACCATGGCCGCTGAGCCTGTGCGTCCAGAGCCTGTGCTCCGCAACTGGAGAGGCCACAGCAGTGAGAGGCCCGCATACCGCAAAAAAAAAAAAAAAAGTTTATTATTGCCATGGAGGCACTCCTATATCACAGGACTTAACACCCTGGCAAAGAGCCCTAGAGGGTGGTTCTGATGTGCTGCTGGTATGGCTCTTGGAAGCTGCTGTCACAGACTGTAGGGGAAGGGGTCCAAAGACTCAAATGGGACTACTATTTGACCAGCAATGGAGGACATATGTCCCTTAAAACCTAAACCATTTACTCTCTGGCCTTTATAGAAAAAATTTGCTGACCTCTGATGCACGGGGTTGGCTAATAATTATAACATACATAATGCTCCCAGGAGCTAACAAGGTTATTGTTTAATATGTAGAATCGAACTAGATGAAGAATGGATGAGCCCAAAGCCAAGATTAGATACTCCAGTGGAGATTTACATTCCCTTGCCCAGTTTCCAGACTTGAGCCAGTTCTCAGACCCAGAACTCATTAACTGGTCCCCATAAGACAGATCTTGAAACATTATAGTAAATATATATGGTAGTCATTCCCCACTGGAACTATGATCATTTACTCAAGAGAAAGGAGAATTACAATGGAGAAACGGAATATCCAGACCATTTGGGGGATGTTAGATACAGGATCTAAGCTACCATGGGTATCTTGAGACCCAAAGTCCCATTATGGTTCCTTCATTTTAGTAGAAGCATTTGGGGGTCAGATAAAAAATGGAGTCATGGCCCAGGATCAGTGGTCATTTCTCAGTTCCCAAACATATAATTGGAATATATCTACGTAGCAATGATTCCTTGACAAGTAGAGTAAAAAGCTCTTTTAGTACAAAAGGCCAAGTGGAAGCTTCGAAAGCTGCCTACATCCCTGGACCAAGGTGGTAAATCAAAAACATTATCACTTCCCAGGGGAATGGTAGAGATTAGTGTCATCCTCAAAGACTTAAAAATGCAGAGGAGATGGTCCCTATCATATTTCCCATTTAATACACTAGTCTGGCCTCTGTCATGGCAGGTAACAGTGAACTACTCCAAGCTTAACCAAATAGTAGCCCCATTTGCAGCTTCTAAGCTGGATGTGGTATCTTAACTAGAGCAAATTAGCATAGCTGCAGGTAAGTGGTAGGTAGCTTTTGATCTGACAAATGCTTTCTTTCCCATACCCAGCAGAAAGGAGGACACAAAACAATTCACATTCACATGGGATGAACAGCAGTATCCATCCACAGTTCTCTGTTCATCCTCTCACAGGACTCTGTTCATTCTCCTTCATTCTGTTATAATATATCCGAGGGGGCCTGAAACATCTAGATATTCCACAGAACATCACTGGCCCACTATATTTATGACATCATGTAAATCAAACCTTTATGAGTAAGCAGTAACAAGAATGATAACAAGTCAGATACAAGTGCCTGAGGTGGGTGCAAAATAAACCCTACAAAGAATCAGAAATCTTCCAGTCGTTGTTTCTGGAATTTCATGGTCTTGGGGATGCTGGGACACTCATTCCAATATAAAGAGCTAGTTATTGTACCTTGCACCTTCTACCACCCAGAAAGAAGCACAATGCTTTGAAGGCAACATATTTCACACTTGGGAATAATGCTCCAACCCATTTGTCACGTGATACAGGAGGCTACCAGTTTTGAGTAGAGCCCAGAATAAGAAAGTCCCCTGCAGTAGGTTCAGGCTGTGATACAAACAGCACTTCTACTTGGGCCATATGATACAGCATACCTCAAGCAACCAGAGGTATGTGTGGGGGGAAAGACATCTTGAGGAATCTCTGGCAAGTCCTAACAGGAGAGTCACAGGCAGACTTATGGGATTTTGGAGCAAAAGCTTGCAATCTGCAGCAGAGAACTATATACCATTCCAGAACAACTCCTAGCACGCTAATTGGTCCTGGTAGAGACAAGAGTTTTTGATCATGGGACACCAAGGGGCCAGGAGTCCAGAACTATACATTGTGATCTGGGAATGTCAGCAATCCATCAGAATTTGGAAGTGGTACATCCAGGATCAGGTTCAAACAGGTCCAAGGACAGAAGTAACTGAACAAACAGGAGGCCCATACTCCATGTCACCAAACATATTCGCACCAATGTCTCTCCCTTAGCTCACACCTATGGTCCTATGAGAGGTTCCCTAAGGCCAGGTGATGGAGGAATAAGGAGCCCAAGTTTGGTTCACAGATGTTGGTACAAGCAGAAAATGGACACTGTTGCACTACAGACCCACTCAGGGGACCCTAACAGACAATAGTGAGGAGAGATCCTCCCAATGCACAAAGCTTCAGGCAGGGCATCTGGTCATCCACTTTCTGTGGACAAAGAAGTGGTCTGAGGTAACGACATATGTAGACTGATGGGAAATGGTGAACAGCATGGCTTGTTGGTCAGGAGTTCTGGAAGGAACAAGATTGAAGTTCAGGGACAAGGAAGTCTGAGGTAGAGGCAAGCAAATGGGCTTATTGGAGTGGACACAAGGTGTGAAGATCCTTGTGTCATATGTTAACACACACCAGGGATCAGCCCCTGTGAAAGACGAGACAGGATGACTTGGCCAGGCAATGTTAGCTAGCCTCGGTTCTTGACCACCACCAGTTTGCACAACGTGCTCATAAACAAAGTAACCATGGTGGCGCAGACTGAGTTATGTATGAATACAACAGCATAGGCTTCTTCTCACCCAGGTTGATTTAGCTACTATCACTGCTTCCTGGGTTCCTAGATCAGCAGGCACAGGAAGAGTTTCTATACTGTCTGGGGTCACTGTCCCTCATCACCATAAGGAAGTGTGGCTTGCTTCCATATAATGGGAGCATGGAGAAATGTGCTTGGAACTCACGTGATCCACTGGATTGTCTCTTGGCATTTCCATGCCTACTGTTATCTATAAGTAGCAGGTATACCAACCACAGCCTGAGGAAGGCATGGTAACCAGGTGCTCAGGCCCCTTAGAGAAGAGTGGCTGGGCCACCCCACCTGGCAAGCCACCCAGACCAGCAAAGATAAGAAAAATCTAAAGTAGATAGGAGGAAGATAACGATGATCCTCAAGGCTTTGGGGAGGACGGGAGGTTTTCTCACAGCTTCCCGAATCTAGTTTGCTTTCTCCAGGGACAGGGGGAAGAGCATTAGAGGCCAAAGAAGGAAAGAGTCCTAACCCCTGACATTGTCATCATTCCTCATGCCTTTTGGGCATCCACATGCTCTGATCTCTTTTATCCCCTCAGCTTGGCAAGGTGGGTGTTACTACCTATCTGACAGGTGCAGGAGCCAAGGCTCAGAAAAATTCAATGGCTTGCCCAAGGTAACTCAACAATGTTGCTTGAGTTTCCTGAGATTTCTTCTGGAGCTCTTTTTACAAAGGCACACCATGTACAGAGCTGGAGCAGCCACATTCAGCCCTCCAGCCCAGGACGACCAGCCAGCATCACATGCCACGTGTGCCTGGGAGCCACAGAGGGTTCTGCAGGCCCTCCTGCCCTCACCGTGGGTCCTCAGGGAACCCGTCTAAACACAGCACTGCATGTGCCAGCTTCCACTGTGGCCCTGCTATCTGTCCCCCATCCCCAGCCTGTACTGACAGGTTCATTTGCCTCCTGAAAACCTTGGGCGTTGAAATGGCCGAGGAGGACTCTGTAATCACTGACTGCTGCTGTTGCTAAGAAACAGGCCCTTTAAATTCAATTTACAAAAAAGATAGAGCGAGCGAGCAAGTGAGCGAGAGCAAGAAAGAGATGCTTGAACATCTGGTTCTCCTCCCTGGCTGTCTCCGGTGACTGTGAAAATGAGATAAGTGCATTCCAAGATGGATGCTGGCCCTCTCCAAGCCATTTGCTGACTTTTCTTTAAGCTAATATTTCAGATCAGCTCTGGGTTTGATGGGTTGGAGTGTGGAGGAGTGCCCTTGTGGGAAACTTGGTGGGTCTGAAAGAATCCCAGTCACCTTGTCTCCTCCAGTAACGACTCAGATGCCCCAAGACACTGAACCAGCCTGGTTTTTATATCTAGGCCCCCCCCCACCCCACTTCCACCCTCAGAATAATCATTCCACAGATTTGTATAATCCTCTTCAGCTCACTCAGGATTTTCACACATGTTACGTTAGCTCTTGTGGAGGGAATATTATTTTCTGCATATCACAGATGAGGAGGGAAGTACGGCAGTTAGAAAATGCACCTGTACCAGGAGTGGAGGGGGCATGAGTCCGATTCCCAGCTCTGCCAAGAACAGGCTCAGCTACTCACTTCCCTCTTTGGGCCTCAGATAACCCAGCTATAAGCTGCAAGGTAGGGTTAGATCATGATTTCCCATAGTGTGTGCTGCAGAGCAATGTTCCATGGGAGGTTACTGGGTGCTGGGTAGAAAAAGAATTCTCTGGTCAAACAAGTTTGGGAAACACTGTGTTTAAGTTAGATAGGTGTCACTGCAAGATTCCTCAGACCCTTGAATGCTTTAATGTGCTGCAGCAATCTCCCAGAGCGGCTATCTTGGCTTGGGCTCCCCCAGAAGCAAGCTGAATGCACCAGGATTTGAGCGTGAGCAGTTTATTTGGGAGGTGATCCCAGGGAACCCTGGCAGGGAAATAGAGACAGGCAGGGCAAGGAAGGCAGCCATGAAGGAGGAGTTACCAAGCAAGTTACCTCCATGGGCAACAGGAGCTTCATCCCACTGGGGACCTCTGGGAGATGGCGTGGGACACATGCCTCAGAGTTATCCCATCAGCAGCAAGGGAGCTGGGGTATTTACACATCAACTGTGGCCAGTCATTGGTTCAGGGCTGCTCCTGCTGGGCTGGGGAGGGGTGTCATTAATGGCCATTAAATGTCCAGTACTTCCTCTCGTTTCCCAGGCACAAGAAGAAAGACCTTAGACAGGGCTGCAGATGCTGGCAGCTGCAAGTCCAGCCCAGTGCCCTGGCTTGGCAGAACCTGGGAGAGACTTGTGGGACCCTGACAGCAGCTACTATGGGAGAGAGAGCTGCAGTTTCCAAGCCTGATTCAGTCACAAAACTCTGAGGAGAACAGTTCCCGGGACTCGTGTTCCGTGGAACAGTCCATGGAAATATCAAGCTAGGAGCTCTCCAAGGGGTGGGCCGCTCTACAAGTCTGAGGCAATAACCTTATAATGACCAAAGAGTCACATTTGCTTACCACCTCCCAAAAGCTGGACAGATGAATCCTCACAGACATGAGACAAGTTTGCCTCTGATCTGCTCCCAGTTCATCCTTCAGCACATTCAACCCAATTTCTGAGACCCTGCCCCCTGACCTAGGTCCTAGTCTGCAGCATCCCAGCCTGACCACACACCCATATAGTAAGCTCCTGCTATGATATGCAGGCTTATCATACCCCTACCCCGAGGAGTCACCATCTCCTCCTCGGTTCCTTAGGTTGGCTGGAAACAGGGAAACTATTTTAGAGTGCCCCCTCTACTCACCCCTCTCCTCCCACTGGCCAGCTGGACCTCAAGCCTGATTTCTGAAAACCAAATAACAATACTTATTCCAAGAGAGGTGGTAGCAGGGTGGTTAGGTGCACAGGTGCCTGCAGTCAAATTGTACCTCTACTACTTAACACCTGTGTGGCCTTGAGGAAGTTACTTAATGTCTCTGTGCCTCAGGTTTCTCTAAAAGGAATGATAACAATACTTCCCACATAGAATTATTATTACAATGTGTTAGTTATTATTAGAATGTAATGCACGGTGCCTGGGGACAGTAAGTACTCAGGAATGATGTCATTAAGATAGCCATATGATAGCAGCTTATGTTTCTGAGCTCTTATCCCACGCCAGACACTGTGCTAAACACTTTATATGTATTAAATCATATAATCCCAACTATCTACCTACCCACCTATGCTATTATCCTCATTTTACTGATGTGGAAACAAGGTTCAGAATAGCCATGCTGCTGGTCCAAAGTCACTACGTGGGTAAGCAACCAAGAAAAATCTTTTATGTCTCCAGGAATGGTTGCCTGATGGTGGAATCCTGGGCAGTATGAAGCAAGGTGTGGTGAAGGCTACTGGGGGTGACTTCTAGACGATCAGGCCATGGCCAGTCCTTTCTCTTCCCTCATCCCAGAAAGCTACAGAAAATACATGGTTCTCCTTGGGCCCCAAGATAAATGCCTGATATTTGGAAGTAGAAGCTTTCCACCGCTGTCCTCTCTGCCTGCCAGAGCTTGGCCTGTGCCATAAGGCCCTCTTCTTCCAGGAAGACTTTTACGATCCTTCCCACACCCAACTGCAAGAGGTCTGCCTCCTTCCCTATTAGAGTACTACCTCAGTGTGACACTCCTTTGGTATATTAACCTCCTGACACCTTCTTTGTGTAAATCTCTTTGCACTTTTGGTCTCATGAGCAGATATGGCTACCCCACACAGGCAGAGGCATTGCCTTAAACCCTAGGCTACAATGCCTAGCCCAAGTGGTATCTGTCACAGGCACTCAGTAAAGAGTCAAGCACCCTAACACTGAGAGGGAACTGAGAAATCATCTGTCCCTGCATTTTACAGCGCGGGGCACCAACCTGTTTCAGTCACCCAGTCAGGAAGTGGAGGAACCAGACTTATACCCAGGACTCTTGACTCCCAGGCTACAGCTCTCACACTGAGGACCTGGAGGACGGTCTCCAGAATGATCTAGGATACTGAACTAATAGGTAATATATCCAACAAGGGACTCCACCCACACACCCACCCCCGACCACCACCATCCATCAGGACACTGAGTCTCCCTCTGGCCCGCTCACTCCTCTTCTCGTGATTTCTCTGCGATTGCATCCCAGTAACTGTAGGTCTGCATCCCACCCATGAGACTGAAATGTCAGCCATCAGTCTCCATTCTCCACACTCTTAAATAAGAGAGCCAAGATTAATGAAGCATCGTCTCTCAATCAGAAAGACATTTCAGGCTGTGCCTTTTAAGCCCAGTGAGTTGTACAGATGAATGAATACTGTTTGACCTTTTTATTTTCCACGGGAAGATCTGTGGTGCTCCCCCTCCCCCTACACTGTCTGAGCTACCCCTACACTTGCTCCCAGCTGCTCTGCTCAGCAGCCGTGGGTGTGGTTCCAGAGGGAGCATGTCACCTCTCAGCACTGTGGGCAGATTACTCCTGGGTGAGGGGAAGTAGGCTGATGTAGGTTCTAGGGGCTTCTCAAACTCAATACACCCGCGCCTAACAAAACACAAGAGACCCACCTCCCTCAACGGGCAGACAGGGGAGGGGCCCCAACAGGCAGGTTTTTCTGAGCCAAGTCCTTGATGTGCAGTGGAGGTCCCAGAGCTAAGTCTGGAGCTAAGCCAGGGAAACATTCAAAACAGCTAACGACAAAGTATGGCACAAGCACCGACCAATCAGGGCAGACGCCCACCGTGAACCACCATAAGGCCAGCCGGGCACACCCCAGGGGCTATCAGCTGTGGACAGAGCATTCGTTCTTCCCAAGAAATGAAGAAGGCTGGGGTGTTGATCCAGAGAGAGTAAGAGTGAACAAAGAGGGAAGAGGATCAGGTAACACAATGGAAGGCTAGAAGCCAAGTCATGGAAACAGTCAAGGGGCAGTAAATAAAAGAAAGAAACACCTAATCTTAAATCTTAAGTTGTCTGTGTTTTTGCAAAATATAAATCACTGCTTCACAACCCTTCAGTGAAGGCTTCTGCCCACACAAATACCTTGAGAGAATGGTGTGTCTGTCTGTGTGTGTGTGTGTCTGTGTGTGATGTAGCAGGGGCGGGAGGGGTATATGGGAAGGGGCTGAATTCTACATCTGATCTCCCCCATTTCTGGACAGGAAGGCTTTCTAGAGGAGGGGGCATATGAGCTGGACCTTAAATGATGAGTAGGAGTTTTCTGGTGTGAAGGGCTCTCTCCCCTATGCTTCAGAAGCAAATCTGTTCCTATTTCTACTCAAGTATTAGCAAAGCTTTGTCACTATTTATATACGTCTTTCCCTTTAGGATGTGAGTTCTTTGTTGGAGGGGTCCTGCTTCTTTCATCTCTGTTTCCTCAGCACCCAGTACGTGCTCGGCCCAGAATCATTGGCCTGTCTTTTCCACTAGGATATAAATGTATTCAACTAAGACAGTGCTGGAAGGTGAAAGAGAGGCTGATAATAATCATGGTGAGGGAGAGTCCATAAGCAAGATGATGCTGATGAAGGCTATGCTCAAGATACAAAGTTCCAGAAGATGAAACTGTGGCTGTTGGGTGGTTGGCTAACAATTTCTGGTTCATTCTCTCTTACTTCCTGAGTGAAACTTGTAAATGCTCTGTTTCCATGCAGACCTCATGTCCACTGAATGGACCAGTGTCATCACACGTGCAGTTACACACACCCACAGACACACACACAAACCGATAACAATAATGAGGGTGATGATATGAGTAGATCGGCGTTTGTTACCAAGTTCAGAATCGTAATATTTGCGCTTAGTGGTACAAGTTTCAAAAGGAAGCCAGTACTTGCATTTTTGTTTATTCATTCAGCCAACAGAGCACCTCCTAGGTGTCAGCAGCTGTGCTAGGTGCCAGGATTAAATACATTCCCTTGACCTCAAGGAAAGAAAGCAGTCACTTCATACAGGAATCACATGAGATTTTTCTTGTTTGTGACATGTCATAGGAGCACAGAGAAGGAAAGGAGGAATTGTCAACTAGCTGAACCTGGAAGGAGAGTGGGATCTGGGCGGGAAAGGGAGCAGGGAGGGAGTGTTGGGCAGGGCAGGAGCACAAGTGATCGCCTGCTTTTCCTTGTACTTGGTACCGCTTTTATAACTTGTTAATAAATATTTTTCTGCTTAAAAATAAAAAGCAAATGGCATTTAGAGCCTGGATCAAGATAACGAAAGTTGTAGCGATAGATGAACCACAAAAAGGGGGTGCCCTGGGGAGGTGGCTATGCTTACTGCCTGCAGTGCCCTGTTAAGGAATCTGGACTTTATTCAGCATGAATCCATGGAGGGTTTCTAAGCCTGGTGAGGAGGGAACGGAGGCCAGAGTCAGGGAGCTGGCCATTTCTTTAAGGCTGGGAAGACCTGTTTCCAAGGTAAGCTCCATGGTCCACCCATTGTCCCCAGGGCACCGCCCTCCTGCGCAGACATTAGCGTTTGGGCTGTGTGAGGGCCAGGAAACACTTCACTCACATAAAATCATCCTTCTCCTCATTGTTTCCCTTTTCCAATAAGAAACAAAAGCCTCTTGTCTCTACCCACGGTTGTGTTGCTCACGTGTGGCCATCCTAGTGAGACCAGTGCGCTGGGGTGGTCTCCACGTAGATGCCGTGTTAGTGCAGGGTGGAGGGGCAAAGCCGTCCCTACACCTGTCTGAACCCACACCTGGGCAAGCTTTGCATTTCCCAACAGGACAAGGTAGAGCACATCGTTGGGAATGAGTGGATCCACTCAGGAAAACTCCCTGCACTGAAGACAGAGTTAGAAAACCAACCAGCAGGAGGCAAAACCCATTCATAACATGAACAGAACCCAGCCACTCGCCATGCCCCTATGGCTCACTCACAACTGAAACACCCAGTCTAAATGTCTGTCTTATTTGGAGCCGCTTTTATAGCTTGTCAATAAATATTTTCTGTTTGAAAAAGATGTTTTGACTTCCTTACAGGAACGTGTACTCTCCTTATACCAAAAAACCTAAAGCTTAATGATTAAATTTTTTAGCAAACTGATAGAAATCCAAAAGGGAAACATATTCTGAAATATGCAAAAACAAGCCTACACACACGCGCGCGCACACACACGCACACAAAACTCATAGCAGCACACAGACAACTCCCCAGCTCATTCTCCAGAGCCCCAGAAAACCTCCTTGCCCTTGGCAGCCAGGCCATGGAGGGCCCCCCCAAATCCCCCACCATCTGGCATTTTTGTCTGCAAAGCACAGGCTCTTCTACCCTGGGCTGCCTGCCCACCCTGTGGATGAGGCCAGGCGCTGGCGAGGGCTGCCTGGGCTTTGCCTCCCTGCCATGGTAATCACACACACACACATACACACACTCTCTCTCTCTCTCTCTCTCTCTCTCTCTCTCTCTCTCTCTTTCTCTCTCTCTTTCTCTCTCTCAGCCCTGCCTGCCTCCTGGCCCTACCACAGTGGGCTCAGGCCAGGCCAGCCTTGCCTGTCAGCTCTGTCCTAACCCCACCTTCCCCACACACAAGCCAAAAAGGTACAAATGTAAGGGAGGGGGCCAGGGAGGGAAGAAGAAGCCACAGAGCAGCAGCAAGACTGGACGGAGGAAGCAAGGCCCTGAGGGGGGCGTGCAGGCAGGTGGCAGAGAGGGCCTCATTTGCTGGACCATCTGTCCTGAGTGAAGGAAAGGCAGCCAGCTCTGCAGGCCAGGGCCCTACTATACATACACTCACACATGTACATACCCACACACACATATATACACAACTACATGCACACACATATAGACATCCACCCACGCACACATACCCACAGAATCTTACACACACAAAGATACACTCACACACATCCTCTCCCACATATGCACACATAAATGTACACAAATGGCAACTGCACACACATACACAAACATGCATACCCACCTATATGTAGTCATACACTCACACCCGTGCATACACCCAGGCACAGAGATAAACATAACCATATGCACACATGTGCTTAAACTAACACCCATATGTAGTCAAACGTGCACAGACTTATGCACATCATCACATACTCCCACACGCCTACATTCTCTCTCACATGCACCCACACACCCGGGCACAAATACATCCAGAGCTCTTTCCCCAGTGTCATCCTGCCAGGCTTTGAGTCCTCTGCCTCCATTCTCTGTACCCCCTTCATACTCCATACCCCTTTCAACCACCCAGCAGTCCTTCAAGGTCACGCCAGACTGCCACTCTTGTCAAGAAAGCAAGGGGTGGCAAAGACTTGATGGGTAAGAGTTTAACACCATGGCGAGAAGTACTGATCACAGTCTTGTTCTGGGGATGCTTAAAATGGAGGGAGAAAGAGAAGGCAACTAACACAATCAAAGAGGGAAGGAGGGGACAAGACCAGTATTTCCAGCTACCTCCAAGGCCTGAGGCACTGTTAACACACTACTGGATTGTCATAAGGAAGATGACAGGGTGCGCAGACTCAGGGCACTGAGCTGGTTTGAGTCTTGGCTGTACCACACCCTGGCTGCATGATCTTAGCTTCTTAGAATCTCTGAGCTAAGATGGGGATCACACGTTCCTCACCAAAGTATTGTGCAGTCTCATGAGATCACGCCTGGACTGTGGTCACCTGGTGCCTGGCACATGCTAAGAACTCAGTAAATCTTGACTATTTTAATCTCATTAACTATTATCCATATTTCAAAGA
This sequence comes from Monodon monoceros, assembly GCF_005190385.1. Taxonomy (NCBI): domain Eukaryota; kingdom Metazoa; phylum Chordata; class Mammalia; order Artiodactyla; family Monodontidae; genus Monodon; species Monodon monoceros. The sequence continues at coordinate 27,750,746 of NW_021703781.1, read as the reverse complement.
TTTATTAAAGAACCATAATCCAGGTGAGGGGTCCAGGTTATTTCAAAGTATCTTCTGTTTTGAATGAAACAAAATGGTGTCCATGGGCTAGACTCTTCAATCAGTACCGCCTGGCGGTACTGAACATCCACTGTTACCTGATTATGTTCCCCACATGCAGCCCTGGAGGAGGAATAGCCTCTGTTCCCAGAAAGTTTAGCTTCCCCTAGAGAAGAAAGAGAAGTTTGGAAGCAAACACAATAAAAGGAAATAGATTAAAAATGAAGAAAACAGGGCTTCCCTGGTGGCGCAGTGGTTGAGAGTCCGCCTGCCGATGCAGGAGACACGGGTTCGTGCCCCGGTCTGGGAGGATCCCACATGCCGCGGAGCGGCTGGGCCCATGAGCCATGGCCGCTGAGCCTGCGCGTCCGGAGCCTGCGCTCCGCAACGGGAGAGGCCACAACAGTGAGAGGCCCGCAAACCCAAAAAAAAAAAAATGAAGAAAACAACCCACAGCCATTTGCACATAAGGAAAATGAGTCTCGGAGAAGCAAAATGAAAATTTGCCCAAGGACACACAGCTCGATAAAGGGCAGAGCAGGGACTTGAGCTCAGGCTTGTCTTGGTGTCAAATCTCATGCTCTTTCCTCTGTACATAAGTGCTCAAGCGACTTCACTTTTAGAGCAAAATATAATCTCTGGCAGATTGGGTGGTGGGCTCCTAGCAAGCATGGTCTAAACCCCTCAGAGTGACTCAAACTTGATGAAAATAAAAAGTCATAGAGAATGGATAAAGAAAATAAAATGAGAAGTTTTAAATTTCTCATCCATAAACAAAGCAAAATACATAAACAACCCAGGAATGGCCCTCGCAGGAGATGACACTATGCATTTTTACAGAAGGACTTACAAGACCTGAATAAATGGGAAGATATGCCGTATTTCTATGTTTGAAGACTGACTATGAAGAAAATGTTCATTTTTCCAACTTTACACAGAACTTTAACCAATTCTAATAAAAATCCTAAGGGAATTTTTTTTGAACTTGGAAAAATGAGTCTAAGTTTCATATGGAAGAATGAATAAAGTTGGGCAAGAAAATATTGAAAAAAGAAACATAGTGATGGAACTAGGTGTACTGGATATGAAAACTTATTTATACATCTATAAAATTTAAAACGTCGGTATTAGTGCAAGAACACACAGGTCAATAAAACAGTATATGTAGCCGGAAACAGATATTGGTACATGCGAGAACTTAATATCAAATCAAGGATGCTTCACAAATCAGTGAGAACAGGATGGATGATTCAATAAACAGACCTGGGGAAATTGGATACCTGGGGGGAAATCCTGTTAAGTGTCTCACTTCACAGGGCTTCCCTGGTGGTGCAGTGGTTGAGAATCTGCCTGCCAATGCAGGGGACACGGGTTCGAGCCCTGGTCTGGGAGGATCCCACATGCCGTGGAGCAACTAGGCCTGTGAGCCACAACTACTGAGCCTGCGTGTCTGGAGCCTGTGCTCCACCACAAGAGAGGCCGCGATAGTGACAAGCCCGTGCACCGCGATGAAGAGCGGCCCCCGCTTGCCACAACTAGAGAAAGCCCTCACACAGAAACGAAGACCCAACACAGCAAAAATAATTAATTAATAAACTCCTACCCCCAACATCTTCTTTAAAAAAAAAAAGAGTCTCACTTCACAGCATATATTCAAAAAAGCAAACCTAGGAAGAAATATAACTGAATATTTATCTAACTCCTCTCTAAACACAACTACAAATACTGGGAGGAGCCACAGTAGAAAAGAACAAGATTGAACTATGTACAAATTTGAAACTTCTGAAAGACAAAAATCAACATAAGACAATGGCTGCAGCTGGATGATGTGTACAGGGAGGCGTTCAATATTCTATTCACTCTGCTTTTGTGTATGCTTGAAAATGACCATAGTTATAAAGAAAGGTTTTTTAAAAACATAAATTTAAAAGGCAAACAACCATAGGGAAAAATACCTTTACCACCCGTATGGCATATAAACATCTTTGAGGTGTAAGGCGCTCTTCCAAAATGACTAACATGAGCATCAGCAGACAGGAAGTGATTGTTTGTGGATTACCTACCCTCTGAGCATCCAGTCCCCCTTCCTTCTTCCTCACAGTCCTGGATTTCTATTGAAAATCCACAGGTTCTGGGGATGCTGACTCCATCCCCTGCCCTGAGGAGATCTTGTAACCTGGCTACACCAATCAATTCATCCCATTCCCCAGCCACTGTGATTGGCTTGGAAGGGGCATGTGACCAAGCCAGCCCCAACAGGATGAACCTCAGGGCTTCTAATAGGAACAGGGACTGAGAAGTTTCTTCTTTCCTGCTGGACTTTAATGGAGCCTCAGAAGCTCTGGGAGAACCCTGGGTACTGGGAGTGGTGAGAAGTCTCTCCGAAATAAAGCCAACACTGGGAAGCTGAGCCAAGAAGAGATGAGAGAGGGGAGGGCTCTGCGATATTTTTTTGACTCCTGGACCAAGTTTCACCTAAAGCTATACCTACTCCTATATAAACGCAAATGGACAAAAATTCCATTTTTTATGGGTTTCTATTACTTGTAACCAGAAGCAACCAAACTAAAATGAATGAGGTTTCTATTACTTGTAACCAGAAGCAACCAAACGAAAATGAATGAGGTGAATGAGCCTGAATGTGTAGAGATCTCCAAGCACGCCCCCCAGCAGGAGACAGACGGCAGATGTGGCACGTGCTCCACAGGTGGGCAAGGAAGCTCAGCGAGCGCTGGTGTGGGTAGGCTTCCCCTCACTCGGAGGTTCAGGAGGTCTCACCTATGCTCTGGTTCCAGGCTCCCCACAGCGCCCTTCTCCCTCCCTCTCTCTGAGGGAGTAGACTCAGACCACTTGGGCCCCCGGAGTCACCGCAGCAGGCAGCCCTCCCTCAGTAATATAACTTGCTCTGCCCAGGAAGGTGGTGAAACATCTGGGGGCAGGTGCTCTTGGGCTATTTTACTAGGGATCCATAATATGCAATCTGAAGCTTCCTTCTCCTGCCCTGAGTTTGGAAGGCAGATCAGAGACTCTTCCAGAAGAATGCAGCTTCACTGGGGTGGTCAGCATTGCATGGGGGTGACCAAGAGCAGCGGCCAACTTTACCAGCCATCTGGGTGGGACGTCTTCAACTTTACAGGGCCAGAATGGAGCCCTCTCTATACACCCAGAGAGGACCAAACTCAGGGGCAGTTAAATCAAGACACCTGTTGGACAAACGCAGTGGCCAGGTGTGTTCATCCACAGTGGTGGGCCTTCCTTTTTAGACCTGGAATGTTCAGGCCCATACGCAGGGTGCCTCCAGGCATCTCAGTCCCCGAAGTGGCCTAATGAGCATGATGTTGGGGCCAGTGAGGACGCTGATCCTCCCCCAGGCGTGGGGAGGTCTGATGGTGTGAACTGCCCCCTGCACAGGGTCTGTGCTGAGAGGCCAGAACCCTCAACGCCCCACCTTCTGTTCCAGGCCCCTGAACTCTGCCCCAAAGTGTATTTACCAAATTTGCTTCTAGAAAGCCCACTTTTTAAGACAGCTCTTTTCCATAATCACTCATAACTTTTTTTTATAATTATTTATTTTCCTAGTTGTTACTTTTGCACTCTTTCTAATTCCATTTTGAACATAATATTTGATAGAGACGAAAGAATCTAACTAATGTGTTAAAATGTATAGTATGAAAATGACCCCCCCACCTCACCACCCAACTTAGAAGCTAGACCATCACCAGTAAGGTATAACCACCTATCCCATCCCCATACTCTCCCCAACCCAAAGCAGCCAAATCTTGATTTTTGTGTTTATCATTCATTTAAGTTTCGCGTAATTTTTTTCACATGAGAATGATTTATAAAATTGGAATCAAACTCTGTGCAGTCTTCTGTAGACTTGCTTACTTCACTTAATATGTTTCTAAGATGTATTCATGTTGTTCCAAATAGCTGAGGTTTGCTCGTTTTCATCGCTGCCTTCTATTCCTTTGTGTAAATGTCTTCTAATTTATATATCCATTCACCAGTCTACAGACATTTAAGATGTTTGAGTTGTTGGGGGTTTTGTGCTGTACCAAACATGCTCCTAGAAACATTCCCGCATGCATCTCATACAAGAAGCTCTCTGGGCATTGCTGGGTCAGTGTATATTCAAATGTTCAGTTTCACAAGATAAGGTCTAATTGCGTTCCCACATTCTCCCTTTAAGTGTGTGGTTACCTGTATTATTATTCCCCGTTACTCACTCCCCCACCCATAAGGGGATTGATTATAAATCTCTCCTGATATCTGTGGCACGCAGTGTCTTGCTATAGAGGACACCTCCCTGCCAAGTGACTTGCATTGACTAATGGAACATGAGAAGAAGTGTCAAGTACCTTATCTAAGCAGGAACTCTAAGAGCCATCACAAGGTTCCGCCTTTGCTCTTTTTCCCTCTGCCATGAGATTCTCATGTCCCAGATGGGAGCTCTTCCATCAGTCTGGATCCTAAGATGAAGATACATGGAGCAGAGCTGCAACCAACATAAATGACAGAAGATTTTGAGAAATAAAACTTTGTTGTTATAAGCTGTTTGTTACTGTATCATAATACAGTAAACCTGACTGATACAAGATGTTCCACTAATATTTATTGAGCATTTCCCATATGTCAGGCACGTTCTGGGTTCTGTGAAAGCAATGATGCCCAAGAGAGACAACGTTCGTGGCCTCATGGAGTTCAACCTCTACCAACAAGCATCAGGTCCCAAAGGCTCTAGAGATTTCCTAGTATAACTCTCAGGGACAAACTCATTAGTTAGGCCTCTTTCCACCAGAAGCAACATGCTTGATAAAGAAACATGCTCACTGATTCTCAGAAAGTCCAGAAATTACACTGGAAGCTGGGACAGATCCAGAAGCAAATAATTTACTCAGGGCCCATTCTTTCTATTCTCTCTGTCTCTCAGCTCTGTTTTCCTCTGTGTTTGTCTTCATTCTCAGACAGCCTCTTCTCTCATGGTGGCAAGCTGGCCACCACTAGATCCAGGGCACTCCTTCATAGCTCTAAGACCACCAATTCAAACAAAGGTCCTGGGCCTGACTCCCGGAGCCAAACTGGGCCACAAGCCCATCCCTGAACCAATCAATGTCCAGGGAGATTAAAATACATTTATTGGCCCAGGCCTGGGTCACGTGCCACTCCTGGACCTGGATGGGATCACCCTACCCAAATTATGTAGGTCAAAAACATGGTAGGGGTGGATGCCCTCAGGAAAAATTAGGGCACTCTTACTAGAAGGGGAAACAGATGCTGGACAGGCAAACCACAAATTTCCCTAAGCAATTTCATTCCCCTTAACAATGGTACACTGGAACTACAGAAATTGGCTTATGAGAGACAACTGTACATCCCTTCCAAACTCCATATTCAGTGGCATCACATTGGTGTGAAATCACCACCATGAAAGTACCTACATCATAGGAATAGACAAGCACCACACATCAGGGCTTTCATTTTCCCAGAGGTAGTTACACACTTACTAACCCACCACTGCCCCAATCCTAAGTTTCCTATTGGTTATAGTTCCAGCTCTGGCCCCTGTCACAGTGTCATTTGGACAAGTCCCTGGCCCTCTCTGGGACTTGATTTTTCCCAATTGTAAAGTGAAGAAGTTAAGCTCACTCCTTTTGAAGGTATTCTCCAACTTTGACATCTGTGAGACCCTGAAGTGGGTGTGGGTGTGGGTGTGCACGCGTGTGCGTGCGTGCACACATGCACAGAAGTTTCTATTTGCTTTCTCTGCATCATAAATCACAAATGCAGTCCTTGGCTATAAACTCCAATATAATTTGGTGAGCTGTACCTCTTGACTTGGGCTATTAAATCATTTTCCCTCCAAAGGTACACGTGTTGTGGCATAAGGAGCAAACTGCTGACAGATGGTGGAGAAAATTCGCAGGCCCATAATTGAGACTTATTTTCATACATACATGCCAGTTTGAAATCTAATTGCCAATAAAATAATACTGTGATACTGCCACATCTAATGCCTCTGCCACGCTCCAAAGTTACACTTGAATCCACTAGTAAATTCTAATCTCCCAGAGAAAAATACTTCCCCTCTCCATCGGAAAAGCAGTGCAATAAATCCACGTACGGTAGTTCATTTCCAAATGCGAGCCTCCTTTCCCTGGTCCCCTAAGAGCCCTCACTTGGCTAATGTTAGTGCCTGCCTGAGAGCTGTAGATATTCTTTGTTTACTTGACAGAGCACAGATGTGGCTTGGCGAGTCTGCAATGAGATCTTTAGCAGAGAAATGCTCTGATGGGCCAGGTTCCTCCCCCTTTTGGAATGACCCAGTACCATGCTTTGGAGATATTTTACCCCAACTGTGGGAAAGTGGCCAGAGACCTGGCACCACCTGCTGAGCAAGGGAAGGTGGAGGACCCCCGATCTACCCTCCCTGCTTTTCTATTTTCACCCTCCTGATGAAAAGGTTTGAGGATAGATCGATCCAGATCAATTGGGGCTGTAAATAAAAATGGGCTTTCAGTGGGATGAAGGTGCGCAGGGGCAGGGTTCATTTGTGTCTACTGAAAAACGCAACCTGTCGCCCAAACCACAAGCCTGCTGCTAACAGCAGTAATAGCCATCCTTCACACATCAGAGCTTTGCCTGGTTTACAGAGAAATCGCTATTGCAGGCTGAGTCTATGCCAGGTCTGTGCCGAGCTCAGAAAGGGTGTGGTAAATACAGGGAATATGGTCCTTGCCTACACAGTCTTTACATTAGCCCTGGCAGGTGGATTATTATTTTTCCCATTTTACAGACAGTAAACTGAGGCTTAGAGTGGCTAAGTAATTCTTCCTTCAAGATGCACAGTGATTAGCAGTGGTGAGATTCAAACTCAGATTGTCTGACTTAACTCCAGGTCCAGTTATTTTGTAACAAGGATTAAGTGAGACTAACTATGGAAGCTCTAAAAAGTTCAGTTCCCTTTCTCCCACCCCAGCCCTACCTCCACCTGTGGTCTTAGTTCTTCCACCTGAGAGCACATCTTTCCCACCTCCCACATACAGGTCTTTAAATATTTTGAAGCCTGTTATCACAGTCTCCTGAGGCTTCCTTTTCCCATGCAAAACACACTCAGTTTCTTCAGAAATTCCCCAAATCATCACCTGACATCTAGATCACTACTTCTCAAATGGTAGTGAGCACAGGAAGCATCTAGAGAATTTGCTGAAATGCAAATTTTGACTCAGGAGTTCTGGGTGGGGCCTGAACATCCACATCTCTAATCACCTCCCAGGGGATGCAGATGCTGTTGGTCCATGGACCACACTTTGAGTAGCATCCACAGGGTACAGACCTGCGCTGTCCAATGTTGACAGCCGCTGGCCACATGGGGATATTGAGCACTTGAAGTGTTGCTAGTGCAACTGAGGATCTCAATTTTTATTACACTTAATTTTAATTATTTAAATTTTAAATTTAAAAACAAAAGCAGTATGAAATATTTTCCCACTAAATACACACTTTTGTTTCGGTTTCACTTTGACCATTGAAAATTTAGAGTCTGGACTGAGATGTGCTGGAAGTGTAAGGTACACACTGGATTTCAAAGACTTAGCACTTAAGGGGAAAAACAGAATAATAGCCATTAATAATTTGTTTATATTGATTACATGCTAAAATGATAATGTTTTGGATAGGTTGGGTTATCTAAAATATAATACTGTCTACTAGAAAATTTTTAATTTTAGGCAGACAGATAGAGATATAGATAGACAGATAGACATGGCTTGCATTATATTTCTGTTGCACAGCCATGGTCTAAATCATTCCCCAGCCTGACCACTTTTTTTTTGGCTGAGCTCCATCTCACCAACATTCCACTGATACGTGATGTAGACACTGTACTCAAACTGATACCACCTGAGGTCTATTGGGTTGTTTTGCATGAGTTTGGGGGGCAACCACATCACATCAACCCCTGTGTCTTTTTGGAATGACCTGACATTCATCCAGCTCTCCTCTAGCCCCAACATCTATAGTCTAGATTTATCATTGTTAAGACAGTACAGTTTTCCCTAGTCAGTCTCTCCTGTTTGCTTCAGCCCATTCTTCCTGCCACTAAGGGTCTCCCTTGCATCTTGATTCCATTATTCAACATTTCCTTGTCAGCTTCACAGCTCCCTCATATTTGGTAAGTTTGCCTTCATGTCTTAAACCAGAGCAGCAATTAAACTGTTAAAGGAGAAAGGCCACATCTAGAGATTTATCTCAGACCCCCAGAGCCTTGCTTCCAGAACAACAGCAACCCATTCATCAACACCCTTTGGGTACCACACTTCACTCTACCGTCTGTGCTATCCCCTAAATCCTCTTCTTCCTCTATCTGTAAAAAGGTAAAAGAGCTTGTCCACAGTTCAGCTGCAATTCCATTTCCCAAAAACTTCCACAGGGAAATAACCATGGATGTATGAGAAAATACAGCCAAAAGGAAGTGTGTACCAGTGCTATTTATAATAGAAAATAGTAAGGAACAACTTCTACGATGTCTACAACAGGAATTGGTTAGAATAGAGTACAGTAAGTCCACCTACTGCAATGATCTGCATACATTTTAAAAATGATGTTATAGAAAAACATTTAACGACATGGAAAATTGTCCTCATTATATTTAAGTGCTAAAAGCATGTTACAGAACAGTACGTAAAGAACAATAGTATTTTTAAGTATGTATTTATATTAAGTTGGAAAAAGACTGGTGCAAAAATATATCAAAATGGTAAACATGGTTATCTCTCGATGATGGGATTGAAATCACTTTTATTTTCCATGTCAAGTGCTCTGCTTACATTATCTTGTTTAATACCTGCTGCAACTCTGTGGAACAGGTAAAATCATCTTCATTTTACAAGAAGACCAAAACCAAAGCTCATAGAAGTTATCCAGCCTGTTCCAGGCCCCTCCGGAGGAAGCACAGGGCCATTGGAGATCCAGTCCCCCTGGCTCAGTCCAAGGCTCTTCCCCAAGACCCACAGTCTCCCTCCTATGGGGTAGGGCCTGGAGGGTTCCGTAAGTATGGGCTATCCAGATTTCAGCCAAATGTCCGATTAGAGCCATTACTTATATCTGTGCTTTAAATCTATTCCCCTCTCACCTCCTTGAGGACACAGCTTTAGCCATCTCTCCCCTCTGTCCCACTTCATCACATGCCTCCTCACTACTGACCATTCAGTTCAGATACAAACATGCTCTTATTATTTATTTGTTTATTCATTCATTCGTTGGTTTATTTATTTAAAAAAAAAAAAAAAAGCCTCTCCTAACCTCACTTTTCCCTCCAGGTACCACCTCATTTCTCTCCTTCCGTTTAGAGCAAAACTCCTTGAAAAGGAGCACAAGGGAGTATTCAACAAATGGTACCAATTTTTAGGAACCCCATCAAACATGGAAACGAGATGACAGGGTGGCCAGCTTTGCAAGACACAATTATCTCATTTGCTGCTCAGAGCCAATGACAGGACATTCTGCCATTTTACTGATGCCCATTTGCGAGGAATAGCTGAACTGGCAGAAGCAGCTTCAAACCCATGGCCCCTGGTTCCCAGAGGACATCTACAGAGAGAATATGAAGAGACTCCCAGGACCCAACCCCCAGAACATACCCCGCCTCTTTTAGAAGAGCAGCAGTGACGGCTCCTCCCCAGGATGAGTATCAAACCCAATCCAGCCTGTTGTGTAAATCATAAGAGTATCATCATTTCATGCTTTCTGAGCACTTCTGTTACCTGCCTAATGTAAGCACATAGTCTCTGGCGTCAGACAGATCTGCATTTGAACCCTAGCTCTGTCACTTACCATCTGTATGACCTCGGGAAAGTTTTCTAACCTCTGAACCTCCATTTCCTCAATTGTAAATAAATCGTCATGAATCAACAGAAAAGACAAAAGCACACTGAAAACTTGGTGCCAAGTACACAGATGTCCCTAAAACCGCACTGATTCACAGTAGCTATTGACCTCACAACAGCACTGCACTTCAGGGCAGTGTAGTGGTAGGGTCCCTTTCTGTGGGGACTGGCCCTCCAGACAAATGCCACATTCAATGAGATGTTTCCCTTTTGGTCACCAGCCTATCCCCTGTATAGGGTGAAGCCTCTGGTCTCAAGTCATACAGAAGAACACACAACTCTGTTAGAGTACAGTGGGATTAATTCCCATGCAAAAGCTACCATGGGATTATAAGAGCACATTAGGATTGCAGTGACATAATTCAAAAGGATTCTAGCGGGTTGACTCTAATTCAAAAGGATTCTAGGGGGGTTGACTCCTAGGTACTCAAGCTTGTGAAGACTTGGTTATCTCCATAAGACCATGGCTACTCCCAGGTAGCCCCATAAAAGCGACTCCTCTCCAGGGCACACAGTGCTGTCTGAGATCCTGCTATTACACCCAGTGATAGAACTTCCCTCCTGGCTCGGAGCACACAAGGTGGACACAGAACTTTCTCTGCAGAGACCTTCCAAGATCAGGCCCTACCATCACTGTGTGCCACACCCTGCCTGGAGGAGTAGGCCTGGTAATTCTTTGCTCTCCCTGGGGATGGGGCTCCTCCCCGTCTTCCTCAGCTACATCTAAAGGGGCTATAGAATCTGCAGCAGTCCTCTGTGCTTGCTTTACTGACATCTGGGGAGGGTATGTTCTCTGGGCGAGGGCCAACTTGGTTAGAGGAAAAAGGATCTGATCTTGGTTTCTCCTTTGGACTAAGAGAATCCTCTGACTCCATGCTTGAGAAGGAAGGGTCTACCCCTCAGTGCCCACAGCCACCTGCAGACCGCTGTCCCCCTACAAATTTTCAGGAAAGTCTCTTGCTCCTGGCGTTCCCCAACCTCATCACCATCTACCATGTTTCCCAAATTGTGTTCCACAGATACTAATCCTACAAAATGCTTCACTGACTAGAGGTTCCATGGTCCCATATGTTTGGGAATCACAAATCCTATACCTCCATCCTGCAGATTCACCAGATACAGAGGTTTGTTAAAAACTAGGAGAGGGCTTCCCTGGTGGCACAGTGGTTGAGAGTCCGCCTGCCAATGCAGGGGACACGGGTTAGTGCCCCGGTCCGGGAAGATCCCACATGCTGCGGAGCGGCTGGGCCCGTGAGCCATGGCCGCTGAGCCTGTGTGTCCGGAGCCTGTGCTCCGCAACGGGAGAGGCCACAACAGTGAGAGGCTCGCGTACCACAAAAAAAAAAAATTGAAAATCATGTGAGACTATAGAAAATTGATTACTTAATTAAAACTATTTTTAATAACCATGCTTTCTGTTGTCTAACCTCCAAATATTTTTTTAAAGACCTCTATACTTACCGCCTCCACTTTCCTCACCCATAACCCCATCACTCCTCCCCTTTTGCTTTCTGACTTTTCTCCAGAACATTCTCCTAAAGAGCCCCTCTGGAACATTGCCAAGTCAACTGGCACATTTCTGATCCTCTGCATCAGATAATACTGTTGATCACCATTCACTGTTTTAATGGAAAATTTTTAAGTGGTGATGATAGTATAATGAACTCCCATGAATCCATCCCCCAGCGTTGACCATTATCAACTCTCGGCCAATCTTGTTTCATCTATATCCCACTCACTTCTCCCTCCTGTTTTGTTTTTTTTTTTTACATGTTATATTACATACATCACATTTTCTCAAGTTTTCTAAAATAATTTTTTTCCAATTTGATGAGGAATAGATGCACATTGTGGAAAACATAGAAATTCAGAAAAGTAGCACAATTAGATAAGAATTCCTTAATTTTTTTTTTTTTTAGCCCAGGATACCTGCAACCACTGTGCCCAGTGGAGGGCCCTGAGTAGCATGACAGTCAAAAGCACGATTCCCTGCGGGATCTCCCGCTGGGTGACCCCTGGGCACAGAGCTTGGCCTCTCAGAGCCTGCTTCACTATTCCAGTAAGTATTCTTTTGGTTCTAAATAATAAAAACCCAGCTCAAATCAACTTAACTAGTTTATGGAATGAGGAAATCCAGAGTGCAATAGTTTCAGGCACGGCTGCTTCTAGGAATTCGAATAATGTCACCTGAGTCATATGTTTCAGGGTTTGGGGTGGGAAAAGTGGGGAAAAACAAGAACTCTGGCTGCACAGTCTACTACATAGAGCCAGAAGCAAAATGCTGGCTCATATTCCCATTACTCAAAATAATCATACTTGATGTTTTAGTATATTTGCTTCATCTCCTTTCCATGCACATTTTATCCTGCTTATCCATGCAAATTCTGAACCAGCCAAGTACTGCATCCCACAAGGTGCAATAAAGAACTGGATATTTTCAACAGCTTCATCACAAGAAGTAACCACTGCACGAATATGTTATTTGCGGTCATTGCAAGTGGATGTCCAGGAGAGCATGTTTGTAATGCCTGCCCTGGCTCTCTAGAGCTGCCATTCTACAGCAGCAGTGCTGCCAAGAGAACTTTCTGCAATCACCCATACTGTACAATATGGTAACCATATAAATATTTTGTTCATTCTGATGCTATTATAAATAGAATTGTTTTCTTAATTTCATTTTCAGATTGTTCACTGCTTGTATTTTGATCTCGTATCCTGTAATCTTGATAAACTGGTTTATTAGTTCTAATAGTTTTTTTTAATTCTTTAAATTTTTCTATATATAAAATCATGTGGGGGCTTCCCTGGTGGCGCAGTGGTTGAGAGTCCGCCCATCAATGCAGGGGACACGGGTTTGTGCCCCGGTCTGGGAGGATCCCACGTGCCGCAGAGCGGCTGGGCCCGTGAGCCATGGCCACTGAGCCTGTGCGTCTGGAGCCTGTGCTCCACAAGGGGAGAGGCCACGGCAGTGAGAGGCCCACGTACCGCAAAAAAAAAAAAAAATCATGTGATCTGCAAATAGACATAGTTTTACTTCTTCCTTTACAAGCTACATTTCCTTTTATTTCTTTTTCTTGCCTAACTGTCCTGGCTAAAATACAAGTGATGAGAGCAGACATCCTTATGTTTTTCCTGATCTTAGAAGGAAAGTGTTCAGTCTTTCACCATTAGGTATGATGCTAGCGGTGGGTTTTTCATGAATGCAGTTTATTAGGTTGAGAGAGTCCCCTTCTGAATATAGCTGCCAAAACAAATTCCCACAAACTTGGTGGCTTAAAACAAAAGAAATGGGGGACTTCCCTGGTGGTCCAGTGGTTAAGACTCCACGCTCCCAATGCAGGGGGTCCGGGTTTGATCGCTGGTCAGGGAACTAGATCCCACATGCAGGCCACAACTAAGAGTTCACGTGCCACAACTAAAGAAGCTGCCTGCCACAACTAAGACCCAGTGGAACCAAATAAATAAATAAATAAAATATTTTTTAAAAAGAAAAAAATGTATTCTCTCACGGTTCTGGAGGCCAGAAGTCTGAAATGAAAGTGTCACAGGGCCATGCTTCTTCCAAAGACTCTAGAGGAGAATCCTTTGTCACCTCTTCAAGCGTTTGATGACTGCAGGCATTCCTTGGCTTGTGGCTGCATCACTCCAATTTCTGCCTCCAACTTCACGTGGACTTCTTCCCTGTGTCTCTGTGTCTTTTCTGTCTCTTAGAAAGATACTCATCGTCGGATTTAGGGCCCACTTGGATAATCCAGAATCATCTCATCTCTAGATCCTCAACTTAATTACATGTGCAAAGATACTTTTTCCAAATAAGGTGACATTCACAAATTCTGGGATCTGGACATTTGTGGGGTGGGAGGGCCAGCCAACCACTACATCTTCTATTCCTAATCTGAAATTATGTTTCAAATTCCTAGTATGAAAAAGTGCTGGATTTTGTCAAGTGCTTTTTCTGTGTCTACAGAGATGATCATATGGTTTTTGTCTTTTATTCTATATATTGATATATTACACTGATTGATTTTCAGATGTCAACCAATCTTGCAATCTGGGATAAATCCTACTTGATCATGGTGTATAATCCTTTTTATATGCTGCTGGATTTGATTTACCAGCATCTCGTTTGCATCTATATTCATAAAGGATACTGATCTGTAGTTTTATTTTCTTGTGTTGTCTTTTTCTGGTTTTGGTGTCTAGGTAATAAGGTATCCGGCGTCATAGACTGTGTTGAGAAGTGTTCCCTCCTTTCTGCTCTTCGGACGAGTTTGTGATTGGTATTAGTTTCTCTTTAAATATTTGGTAGAATTCACCAGTGACACCATCTGGTCCTGGTATTTCTACTTGTTATAGGTCTATTCAGATTTCTATTTCTCTTGCGTCAGCTTTGGCAGCGTGTGTCTTTCTAGGAATCTGTCCATTTCATCTGGATTATCCAATTTGTTGGCATACAGTTGTTCATAGTATTCCCTGACAATCCAGTTTATTTCTGTAAGATCAGTCACCAGCTCTCTTTTGGTTTTAGTCACCTGATTCTTCTCTCTTTCTTTCTTGGTCAGTCTAGTCAAAGGTTTATCAATATTGTTGATCTTTTCAAAGAACCAACTTGCAGTTTCATTGACTTTATTGTTTTTCTGTTCTCTATACTAAGTTTACTAAGACTTGTTTCATGGTCCAGCATATAGTCTGAACTGGAAGATGTTCCATGTGTACTTAAGAAGAACACGTATCTTGTTTTTGTTGGATGGAGTGTTCTATAGATATCTGTTAGGCCAAGGTGGTTTAGAGTATTGTTCAAACTTAATTTTGTTGATCTTCTGCCTCATATTATCCATTACTGAAAGTGGAGTACTGAAGACCCCCAACTATTATTGTTGAATTATCTATTTCTCACTCTAATTCTCCCAGGGTTTTTTTTTCCTTTCATGTTTTCAAAGTTCTCTTGTTAGGTGCATATATTTTTATAATTGTTATGTCTTCCTGATGGATTGACCTTTTTATCATTATAAAATGTCCTTCTTTGTCTCTAATAACAAGTTCTGTCTTAAAGTCTACTTTGTCTGATAATAGTATAGCCACACCAGCTCTCTTTTGCTTATTGTTTGCATGGTATATATTTTCCATCCTTAACTTTCAACCTACTTGTATCTTTGAATCTTAAGTGTATCCCTTTTAGATATCCCACAAGTTTATTTTAAAGTAAATACCAAGACTTCTCTGGTGGTCCAGTGGTTAAGACTTTGCCTTCCAACGCAGGGAGTGCGGGTTTGATCCCTGGTCAGGGAGCTAAGATCCCATATGCCTCACAGCCAAAAATCCAAAACATAAAACACAAGCAATATTGTAACAAATTCAATAAAGACTTTAAAAATGGTCCACATCAAAAAAGAAATCTTAAAGCAAATACCAAACACCATATCATTTCATCTATAAATCCTTCAGTATGTATCTCTAAAGGATTAGGACTTTAAAAAAAAAAAAAAAACAGACACAATATCATCACATCTAAAAAAAGTTACATAATTTCTTAATATCAACAAATACCCAATCAGTAATCAGCATTCATTCTTGAAATTCTCACCTCACAGGCTCCTAGACAGTGCTCTCCTGGTCTCCTGCTATATCACAGAGTGCTCTCCTCTTTCCATGGGCTACGATTCTAGCCTAAAACTTCAGAAGTTTTTGCTCTTCCCTAAAATCCTGTCCTCAGCACTCTGATCTGTCTCCACATTCTCTCAGGCATCTCATCCTTTCCTAAGGTACCAACAATCAGCTCAACACAGGAGACATCCAAGACTCCTGTCCTCTTGGTCACTTGCCTACTACCTCCCATAGGTGACAGTTCCCCTTGGTCAACACTACCTGCCTCTGCCAAGTCCTCTCCAATAGATCCTTGGGGTTTCATCTCTCTTAACGCCCCCTACCTGCAGGGAATCCTTGTCACCACGTCTCATTATCAACATGTTCTCAAAATCCTCCTCTCACAGTTCCTTAGGTTTGTACAAGGTTTGGCATCTTATTTATGTCTTAAAATGTACATGAGGTAGTGGTGGACAACAGAAGTTAATTTAGTTACCCAAGGATGCACAGTTGGTGTAGTTGAGACCCCAATCAGGTCTACCCATCTTCGAGTTGTTCCATTCTGCTTATTAGCAGATGTGAAGTAATTCACCAGCCTTCTGGAGGAAACCAAGATGACTATGCCACAGTCCTTACCTTCCAGGAAATTTTGATGGGAGCCAAGAGGCAAATAGGACAAAAGTCTGTTTTGTTAAACAGATTTAAAGCTCAACAAAGGCAGCAGCAAAAGAGACAAGAGAAGGATTCTCCAGGCAGTTGACGGTGCCATTAGCTATAATACAGTTATCAACGTTGGGCCCTAGGGACTGCATTTAAAAGCTATTCCAATCAGCCATGAAGAAGCAGGACCAAGGGGATCAGCCTAGAAGGCATGGCTTGGATAGGGCAAGAGGGGGAGGAGTCTGAGGTAACAGGAGAAAAGGCTAGGTGAAAGACACTGCGGAGGGTTTGAGCTACCGGGATGATGACTTTGCACTTAATTTAGCAATGGCTGTGTTTCTATTTGTTTAGAAACTTCATGTGATAGAAGCTCGTAAGGCATACTGGTGCAGGGCCTGAGTTTGGCTAAGATCTGAAACTTACTGTTTAAGTTTCTCCACTAATAGACAACTCTTCGTGATGGGCCCTATTCTAAGCACCTCATATATAGTAACTCACTTAATTCTCAAAACTCTATAAGGTCAGTATTTTTATCTCCATATTACAGATGAGAAAACAGAGACAGTGAAGTTAAATATCTTTCTCAAGGTCCCATGGCTAGTAAGTGATGGAGCCAGGGTTCAAACCCAGGCCAACTGGTCTCAGAGTCTATGCTCCAAACTAATATACTCTACCACTTCCCTACTAGGCCATTCATCCTTGGCCAGCTGCTATACCCATTCTAATTTTGGTTTCCTCATTTCAAACTGAGTCGGTGTTCTCTAAAGTCCTTCTCAGGGCAGGAAGGCAGAAGCACATAGTCTGAACTTACTGTTCTTAATGGTAGACCAGCCCTCATCTCCCCTGCCTGATGAGATCCCTGTAAAATGACAGTGAGAGAATTTAAAAGGCATAAACCCAATATGACAAAGAGAACAGAGGTGGGACATCAATGGAAAAGGAACTTCATGTATTTCTAGAATACAGAAACTGGCTGGAAATGGATGGAGTCTGACAGAAGCAGCAGCAGTCCAGAACACATGAGAATGTGGTTACAGACAATTAGGAGGCTGTCTTGCCATGTCCAACCACAGAGAGGTTCAAGATTCAAAGTTACCAAGTAAGAAGGAGGGTGAGAAGGTAGATCAGGGAATGAATAGAGGGGGTTAATACTAAGTCTTTATAAGGCTCATTACCCCTCCTATACCACTCCATGTTCAGTGGGGCCCTACATCAAAGCATGCATCACCCAGCGACAAGGAAGAACGCACTCTTGGGGGCTGGAATGGACTGTCTGGGACGACCAAAGACAGCTCATGGGGGTGCTGCAGCCTACACCTATGGCACTTGGGCTCTTCCAGGGTAATAGCTTCCTGTTCACCTACCACAGGGGAACCCTGCAAGCCCTACGTTCTCAGAGCTCCCGAGCTGCTCCTTCTTAAACATGAATGGACAATTCAGAATTGCCAGACATTTGAGGCAAGCTGCCAACATGAAAGCAAGAAACTAAGAAATACAGAAAAACAGACCCACAAGGAAGCTATGATAATTCAACATAGAGAAGAGCAGAGAGATTCAAGAAGCTACTTCATTCATGAAGCAAGAAACATAAAACATGAAACAAGTACAAGATACAGTGAAAAACAGAGTAAGAAAGGGCTGTTGGGAATTTAAAATGAGATTATCAAAATAGAATTTTCCATAGGAAGGGTTGAAAGGTAAAGTCAAGGAAATTCTCCATATAGAAAAACAGAGTATGTACAAAAACAGGAGAAGGAGAGGGGCTTCCCTGGTGGCGCAGTGCTTAAGAATTCGCCTGCCAATGCAGGGGACACAGGTTCGAGCCCTGGTCCGGGAAGATCCCACATGCCGTGGAGCAATTAAGCCCGTGTGCCACAACTACTGAGCCTGCACTCTAGAGCCTAGAAGCCACAACTACTGAGCCCACGTGCCACAACTACTGAAGCCCACCTGCCACAACTACTAAAGCTCGTGCGCCTAGAGCCTGTGCTCTGCAACAAGAGAAGCCACCACAATGAGAAGCCTACGCACCACAACAGAGTAGCCCCCGCTCACCGCAACTAGAGAAAAACTGCGGGCAGCAACGAAGACCCAATGTAGCCAAAAAATAAATTAATTAATTAATTTTAAAAAAATACAGGAGGAGAGAATACAGT
This sequence comes from Monodon monoceros, assembly GCF_005190385.1. Classification (NCBI taxonomy): domain Eukaryota; kingdom Metazoa; phylum Chordata; class Mammalia; order Artiodactyla; family Monodontidae; genus Monodon; species Monodon monoceros. Next base: position 27,732,421 of record NW_021703781.1, on the reverse strand, counting down.
GCTTAAGAGGTCCAACATTTGGCCAACAGGACTTCGAGAAAGAAAAACGAGAGAAGGACTTCTCCACAGAGGAGTCTTCTGATAGGGACCCAACAGGCATTCCAGGCACAGGGAACAGCACACACAAGACACAGAGGCCTGAGAGTATGAGCTGCTTCTGGAGCTGCAAGCAGTTCTGTGTGACAGAGGATAGAATATCCAAGAGGAAAGGCAGGGAGATGAGATCTCAGAGGCAGAACCTGAAAGGCCTTGAATACCGCACAGGAAAGTTTGGTCTTTAACCTGCAGACTTTTGAGGACTTTTTAAGCAGAGGCAAGATGATCAGGTTTGCAGCAAGGAAAGATTAGCCTACAGTCCAAAATATGGGAGATGAACTATTCTAGATATCAATGGCTGTGTAACAAATAGCCCCAAACTCAGTGGCTTAAAACAATATTTGCTGGCAAATCTGTAATTTGGACAGGGCTCAGGGGGGACAATAGTCTCTGCTCCATGTGGCATCAGCTGGGGAGACTCAAATGCTGGAAGTGACCTGGTGGCTTGGGGGCTGGAATCACAAAATGGCTGCTGCGGCTCCTACCTCACATCCTTTGGGAAAAGTAAGAGAATGGCTTTCCCTAGATTCCCAACAAATGTCTCATCAATTCTCATGGAATCTGACAGGGTCACAAATGTACATCCCTGAACCTATCACTGTGGCCCAGGCAATGCAGTACACTGATTGGCCCAGCTTTGGCTACATGCTCTCCCTCCCAACTTGAGCTGGAGAGGAGCCCCACCCTTGCTTGGATTGAGAATGACAAAGGGGAGCATCTCCACATGATAAAGCAGAGGAGGAAGGGAGATGGATGCTGGGAAGGCAAACATCAAGTTTGCACGCCTCTGTCTCCCTGTTCCTCCCCTCCCTGTCTTGCCTGCTCTTCAATAGAAGGAAGCTCCCTGTTCCCATGTCTTGCTGGATGGAAGGAATGCTAATTCCTCTAACTGGAGAGTTCTGTACCCAGAGGGCCATCTACACTCTGCTCAATACAACTGATGAAGCGTAATCTAATTAATTCTTAGAGTGAGAGCATCCCTATCAGGTTTTTCCCAAACAGTAATGAATCATTATCAGCCCAAACCTTAACATCTGCTTATTCAATCAATCCATGGCTAGTCACATGCTATTAATGTCATCTGCACTGTTGCCCCAGTACCAGGCAGCCTGCATCCCCAGCCCCCAGAGTCTCATTAGCCTTTGTAGCCAGAGGACCTCAGGCCTGTGAGAGGAAGAGGACTTTATTATGGGCGCTGGGGTGCAGCTTGTTGCAGGGATGGCTGTGTGTGCTGTGAAACAATGATCTACTTCCAACTCTTATCATCAAAGTATCTTGGAACTGAACGGATCTTAAAGCCAAAAGGTCTCCAGTCTCTTCTTACATACCACTGATGGTGGTGAGCTCATGACCTCACAAGGCAGCACATCTGTTAGAATTTCTCAACACGTGCCCCCATTAATTAGATAATTACATGCAAATTTGAGGCAGCTTGAATGAATATGTCCAATGCAAAGGGTTAAAATAAACAGCAAACGGACAAAAGGGCAGGAAAAAAATAAAGCAAGGGGTAAGATTAACATGCAGAAAGGCAGACCAGTCATTCTACAGAAGGCAGACCAGCCATTCTATAGAGCCACAAATTTGACATTAAGCTTCTTTGTGGCCAAAAGGAAGAGGGAACCATTATCAGTTACAAATTTACATCAGTGAGAGAGAGAGAGAGAGATCCCAAAAATTGGTTGTTAAAACTACTTGTTATAGAAGCCTGTTTTTCATCAAAGTGTTTGCTCATCCTGAACCAAAATCTGATTTCTAATTTCTACCTATCAATTCAACTCAAGAGACATTTAAGAAAGCCCCAGTGACTTTTTCACTCCACAAACTTCCAAAGTTTTTCTGTGATGGGAAAGACATTAGACTTTGGGCTCTGGGGGGGCTCATGTTCCCCAACTTCTACCATTTATTACCTGTGTGACTGTAAGTAAATCTCTTAATTCATGTGCTTCAGTTTCCTCATCATAACATGGAAACAACACTGGAGATGCAAATGGTATACAAGCCCCACTTTGCTCCAGGAGGAGTTAGTCCCGCTCTACCCTTCTAACCTTACTGTCGACCATGCCCTTCATAAACTCTCTGCTCAAGGTGAATCTAGCTTCCTGGTACACCCTCAAATTTCAACTTCTCAGTTTTTCTTTGCAAAAGAAAAACTTTTCTTGTGCCTTCCACCTGGAATGCCTGCCTTCCTACTCCTACCCCCACCTCCAATCTCTAAATCCTGGGCACCCTTCACAGCTCAGCTCACATGGCAGCTCCTATAGGTAGTCTACTGTGAGTTCTATGGCTGTGCATCATATTTATCTTCCCCAAATCCTCAGCTTATATCTGCACCTCCCTCGAGACCAGCATATTCCTTCAGAAATTCCTTCCTGTTACTTCTCAGGGAATTTAAATGCTTTTTCAAATCTCAACTCCAAGAAAAATCAAGCAAGAAAACAAGAAAAAAATAGCATAATTCTCCTGTGAAAATTAAAGTGTATCAATATAGAGACTTTACTTGTTCAAAGGAGTCCACCAATGTCAAGTCAGAACCAAGAACAGGAAATGCTGATATATAGAGTTGAAGGTCAGGGTTCACATGAGTCAGTCTTGCTCATGGCTGTTGTCACGTTATCAGTGTTTGTTTGAGGCCCATTTTGCTAATGATGGTGAGTTACTCTTGCAAATAAAATAAGTACGTTTTTATGCATAGTATACTTTACATAAATCCTATGAGGGGTGTTCCAAGAAATAACAAGTTTTGGAAAACAAGTACTTCCTTAGTGCTGTCAGCCTTGCTAGGACATCCCAATGTTACATTATTCAAACACTACCCAATAATATTCACTGGCATTTTCCTGTGAAGCCATTATAGGCTGTAGTTCTATTCTACTAACTTAATAGTAAGGGAAGGGAGGGGAAGAGAGGGAGGGGGAGAAAAGAGGCAGGCTCACTTAATAGGTCATCTAGTGAGGAAACCAGCAGTCTCACAGCTCTCACTCATGGGAAGATGGAATAAGAAGTGGTGACCCATGTTTTTTCTTTTCTTCATAGGCATACACACTAGTCTGCAAGTTTGGGCCAAGTCAGACATTGGACTAGTCGGGACTCTTTCAATTGCAAGTGACAGGAATCCAGCTCAAAATGGCTTCATCAGGGCTTCCCTGGTGGCGCAGTGGTTGAGAGTCCGCCTGTCGATGCAGGGGACAGGGGTTCGTGACCCGGTCCAGGAAGATTCCACATATCGCGGAGCGGCTGGGTCTGTGAGCCATGGCCGCTGAGCCTGCGCGTCTGGAGCCTGTGCTCCACAACGGGAGAGGCCACAACAGTGAGAGGCCCATGTACCGCAAAAAAAAAAAAAAAAGCCTTCATCAAAAACAAATAAATTTATTGTCTTCAGTGAAGTCCGGGATATCTCCTCTCTCTCACTCACTCTCGCTCTCTGTCTCTCCCCCTCTCCCTTTCCCCATCTCTCTTTAGCTCTCATCTCTGCTCCCCTCTTTTGAATTTACCCTCAGGGAGACCGTCTCCCCATGGTAACCTTTGCACACTTTACCTCCCACCAGCTTAGCAAACACTAAAAAGAGAAATTTTATAGGAGCAACAAACAAGTGGAAAATGAAAATTTTAAAAACCTTTTACAGTAGCATCACAAAATATAAAATATTTGGGGATGAACATAATGAAAGAGCTCTACACTGAGAATAATACAACATTGCTGAGAGATATGAAAGAAGAACTAAAAACATGGAGAGAGATATCATATTCTTGGATTGGAAGATTCAATATGGATAAGATGTCAACTTTTTCCAAATGGATCTATAGATTTAATGAGGTCCCAATCAAAATCCCAGCATGTTGTTTTTTGAAGAACTGGAAGTGTTATTCTAAAATTCACATGAAAATTCAAAGGACCTAAATAGCTATATATATATATATATATATATATATATATATATATTGCAAAAGAACAAAATTAGAAAATTCATACTGCCTAACTTCAAGGCAGTATGTCAAGGCAGTGTGATATTGAATAAAGAATAGACAGATAAGTGGAACAGAATGAAAAGTCCAAAATGAAAAGTTCTAGAACAGGAAAAGTAACCTATTGTGATAAAAGTCAGACTAGTGATCACCTCTGCTGTGAGCACTGGGGAGTGAGTGGTATTGACTAGAAAGGGACAAGAGGACACTTTCTGGGATTGACTGGAAAAGAGCCTGAGGGACCCTCTTAGGGTGATGGAAATGATCTATACCTTTATTTGGGTGTTAGTTACACAAATGTGTATACAGCTGACCCTTGAACAACGCAGGGCTTAGGGGCACCCCACACAGTAAAAAATCCTTGGTAACTTTATAGCCCTCTGTATCCACAGTACCACATCCACAGATTCAACAAACCGGAGATGGTGTAGTACTGTGGTACATATTTACTGAAAAAAACCGTTGTATAAGTGGACTGTGTAGTTCAAACCCATGTTGTTCAAGGGTCAACTGTACATTTGTCAAAACTCTTCAAACCAAACACTGAAGATCTGTGCAGTTCAATCTATATAAATTATATCTCAATGTTAAAAAATTTGAAAGAGAGCTTCTCTATTCTAAGTTCTAATAAGTTCCCAGAGCTGTGTCTCAGTGCACAAATGTGGTCACATGTCCAACCCTGCACTAGCCCAGCCTGGTCATCCAGGCCTGAATAATCTGCCCAACCCTGGAGTTTACGCATGGAGTCAGCACCCCGAACCACATGGCCTGGGGTGCTGTATTTCCCAAGTAAAAGTCAGGGTGTTCATCCCTTCACATTCAAGAGGTGGTGAGAAATAAAAGACGGATGGAGGAAGGGAGAGAGGAATTGAGGGGAAGCTGGCATTCAGGCCATTGTGTTCTACCTTTCCCTTCTAACTGCAGTCTCACCTTGAACAGATAAATTAGATAGGTTGATGGGAAAGCCAAGACCATCCAAAGAAGTAAAGACCCACTTCCCATGTCTACTGGCAGGAGTCTGTAAACCTCCAGGAAAAGCCCCTCATAAGAGCATTCCGGCATGGCAGAGCGTGGTGGCACAGCAGGGTCTGCAGGAAATGGCCAGAGGGATGAGACTGAGGCAGCACCCCTGACTCTCCATCCAGGAGGGGAGCCAAAGAGGGCACACAGAAGTACTGAGAGGGCAGAGGCACAGGATCAAGAAAAAGAGGGCACCAAGGACAGGAACTCTGTGACCCGAGGACAAATGGCCAAAACCATAGACTCCACCAGTACATCACCCAGAAGGCTAGAAGTGACCAGTCATATCCTAGTGGCTAGCAGTCCAAGGGAAGAGCACACCAGCTCCTGGATATGGAAGACACCTCTCCCCACTGCCATGGGAGCGCACTAAAGCCCTCAAATACCCGGGTGTCATCCTGGAGAGAAGCAAGGGAAGGAATGAAACGGAAAAATCAAGCATTGACTTCAAGAGCTATTCAGAAACCCACAGGGACTATTAAATCAACTCTGAGAGCAAAATAAAAGGAAGAGTGGGGACATCTGCACTGAGAGGAGACTGAACAGAATGGGAGAGACTGTCACCTGCATGTTGCGTTTTCCTATTCCCCTGCAGGAAAGGGGCTCGGCAAGAAGGTCAGGTAAATGAAAGCGGCTACCTTTTGGAGCATGCCAAAGTAAAGTGAGAAAAGCTGCAGGTTCCACCACACAGGTCTCATTGAATTTCAGCGTCATAAAAGCAAAATTATGTGCCCAGTGTCACACAGATAGTAAAAGACAGAGCTGAGACCTGAAAGAGGTCTGTCATGTGCCAAAGACACATTCTTTCTGCTGCTTTATGCACCCTCCCTGCTTTGGTGCCTTCCGTTGTCTGTCCTGCTGTGTCTGGAATCTTCCCCCCCATCGTCTCCCCCAACCCCAGCCATGCCTTTGTCCTAAGGGATGTTCCTGCCTAAAGTAGCCCCTTCCTGTTTCCCACCTGTCTAGAGGACCGTGGCTCTATGGGCAGAAAGCCCCTGCACTAAGGTTCGGGCGCAGCCCCAGAAACCACAGCCTCCAGGCTTCCTAGTCCTCCCCAGCAGCACGCCAGACCTCACTGCAAATGGTCTCCCAGGGTCTGCAGGAACAAAGCCAAACTCCTCAGCCCGACATCCCAAACTAGCCCCCTTCTGGCTCCGCGCTGCCTTTCCTCTCGCCCCCACTGTTCTTACACACTCTGGGTGACAACCAGATCTGCCTACTCTTGGTCCCCAAACTCTCACATCTCTGCATCTTCACTTGCCACGCTCCTTGCTCCATTACACCCTCTCTTCCCGCAGGCCCTCCTCAACTGTTCCACCTGAGACTGCCCCCGACCCTCCTCTAACTCCTCCAAAACCCATTCATGGGGAACTGCTGCTGGGTCGAGAGAGTTCTGCAAAACTGACAGAACTGGATTCAAATCTTGCCTGTTAGTTGCTTGACGTCGGGCAAGTCACGTTATGTCTTGATACCTCCATTTGGCTCACCTGCAAAACTGGAATGGAAGTGCTTACCTTATAGAGTTGCCCAGTGAGTTAAATAAGGTAATGCTTGCCAAGTATGTGGCACACGGCAGGTGTCCCAGAAACGGCAGGTCCCTTTTGCTACATCCTGAAGCTCCTTCTAATTTTACCCTCCTACCCACAAAGGGATAACTCAGTGTAAGTACGTCTCTCCTTGCCTACTTTAGAAGGGTCACTTACATCAGAATACTATGGCACAGGGAAGCAAGTGTGGCTTTTAAAAGTATACTTGGAATCAGACAAATCTGAGTTCGAATTTTGGCTAGCCACTTGAGTTGTGTGCCACTAGACATGTTACTTAACCTCTCTGAGCCTCAGTTTGGTGATATGTAAAATGAAGGTAATAAGAGTTACTACTTCAAAGGATCATTTCGAGGATTAAATGCATGGGTAGTTGGTTTAGTAGAGTCTGAATTAGTGGGTCACATAAAAAAATCACTTTAATTTCTAAGTACTGCCTTCATCCATATCCTGATGAATCTAAATTTCCTATTTTGTAATGACATCTCAGGAAGAACCCCTCCCCATCTCCTTTCATTTTCAAAATCTAAATGGAATGTCCAGTGTGATTTAAATTCTCAGTTGCAAATCTAATTTAGCTCTCACGTCCTCCCCTTCCTCCCATACTGCCAGGCATCAACCTGAGAGTCATGCCATGAGGGAGGGCACACGCTCTGCTCTTTCACCCATCTCCCCTTCCTGTCCTGGTGCCCTTTCTCCTCTGGAGCTTCTGGGCCACAAAAGGATAGAAAGGAAAAGGGGGATTGATGGACATTTGTGCTGGTAGATAAATATTCCCAGTTCTAACCCCAGGCACATGGTAGGATTACACTTTCCTGTCCCCATGTGGCTCCCTTTAGCAAATGACATGTGAGCATGGATCCCCCTAGGATGAGTACAGATGGACATGGAGAATGGACAGGGAATATACTACATTGTCATAAAGCGCTAAGATTTGGGGCTGTTACTTAGCATAACCTAGCCTATCTAAATGATACAAGTGGCTAATGGCTCTTTCATGGTCCAATCTTCACTGTTCTGGTAATAATCTATATGTGGCAGGTCCTAAACTGATCTTAGAATGCATGCATGAGCTCTTCAGGAAACCGTACAGTAAGGAGGGCTCTCCACTACACATCCCCAAGAGCTGCTCCAACCTGATCTCATCTGATCTTTCTCAACTGTCACCCTTGGTGGTCTACCCCAAAGCCTCTTGCTGCTAAACTCCTTTCCCCTGCATCTAGTCTCTTGGATGTGTCTTGGCAGAATGGCTCAAGCCTGGCTGTATTCCAAGATGTCCACTCAACTCTCGAACAACTCATGCAATTTTACTGTGCCAAAATGCTGTACCCTCTCTCCAACCCCATGTCTCTCTCTGTATTCATTTCCTATTGCTGTCATAACAAATTACCACAAACAGTGACTTAAAACGACACAGAAACCTCACAGTTCTGTAGGTCAGAAGTCCAGCACAGATTTCACTGTGCTAAAATGCAGGTGTCAGCAGGGCTGTGTTCCTTTCTGGAGGCTCTAGGGGAGAAGGTTTCCTTTCGTTCCCAGCTTCTAAAAGCCATCTTCGGGCTTCCCTGGTGGCGCAGTGGTTGAGAGTCTGCCTGCTGATGCAGGGGACACGGGTTCGTGCCCCGGTCCGGGAAGATCCCACATGCCGCGGAGCGGCTGGGCCCGTGAGCCATGGCCGTTGAGCCTGCGCGTCCGGAGCCTGTGCTCCGCAATGGGAGAGGCCACAACAGTGAGAGGCCCGCGTACCGCCAAAAAAAAAAAAAAAAAAGCCATCTTCATTGCCTGGATCATGGTCCTCTTTCTCCAACTTTAAAGCCAGCAATGGCAAGTCAAGTCCCTTTCATACCTCTAATTTTCTTGCCTCTTTCCCCATCATCCCAGTCATCCTCTCTTTCTCTGAGGACAGCCAGGAAAGGTTCTCCACTTTCAAGGATTCTTGTGATTAATTAGGCCCAGATGGATAATTCAGGATAATCTTGCTATCTCAAGGTCTTTAACCTTAATCAAATCTGCAAAGTCCCTTTTGCCATGTAAGGTAACATTTTCACAGGTTGCTGGAATTAGGACATAGACATCTTTGGTGAGGGGGTGGATTTTTCTGTCTACCACACTCTCCAATTATCTTTTCCCCCTGTTCAAATCAGCAGAGGGAGCAGGTTAGCAATTCTCTTGCTAAGGAGAAGTTAAGCCAAGAAATAAGATTCCAATCTTCCTTCATCCAACACCCCTCCATCTCTATTAGTGATGCTCTTAGAACCTCTTACAAACTCCCTTCTAGCCTCCCCCATAAGAAATGGGAGGGGAGAGCCACATCACCACCCTCCTAGTACTCCCTACCCCCATGAGATAAATTATTTGCATATTTAAATATTTCTATTTCCAACAGAAATAAAATGTGAGACATATATATTTTTAGATTTCCTACTAGTCACATTAAAATAAGAAAAAAGAAACAGGTGAAATTAATTGTAATATAATATTTCATTTAACTCAATATATCCAAAATATTATTTCAACATCATATAAAAATTATTAATGAGATACTTTACATCCTCTTATTGTATTAAATCTTTGCAATCCGGTGTGTAGTATACACTTACAGCACTTCTCAATCTGGACTGGCCACATTTCAAATGCTGAATAATTGCCACCTAGGGCTAGCGGCTACCATATTGAACAGCGCAAGATCTAGACTTTCGTTTGTATCGTTTGGGACAATGTGGGGCCAGGGGCCAGGCTACAGTGATGGATGGAGATAGAAGAGTCCACTTAGTAGTTTCTGGGGGGGTGGTGTACCTCTCTGTTTTTGGTGTTCTTTATAATACAGGCGTTTTCTGCCTCTTACCCCTACCTTTACTTCGTCATGGTCCATCCCCACACAATTCACCATGCTCTTAAATATGTGAAGTGTTTAGTTCAGTGCTTAGTACATAATCTATATTCATATATGTTACTATTATCCTATGTAATGCCAAGTGTAGGGACAGACACACAGTAGGTGCCCAAAAAAGAAGTTGATGAATGAATTGGCTTTTACATAGTCCCCAAGTAGAACTTCCCAACATCCACCAAGTTATACCAATACTAGGCTCAGGGCCAATCACAAAGTAGGACTCACTGAGCACTACCCCCCTCACGTGTACACAGGGCACTGACCACAGAGGGTGCTCAACAAGAATGCACTTTCACTTCACAGAGAACTTAGAAGGGAGCGTTACAATCTGGATATGGAAGTTAGATCGTCTTCCTCAAAGTATGAAGCCATAGCCAAGTGAGGAACTTAGAAAGTAGATGACAATGAGGACTGTCAAAGCTAAAATAAGTGGCATCTGAAAGGTCACCTCACCCAACTGCTCTGTTGTATAGGTTGGAAAGGTGAGACTTGGAAATAGAAAGGGACTTGCACATCCAGGGAGGCAACCCAAGTCCCCTGACCCGGAACCCAGGGCTAAGATCGGAAATAAAGACTCAGAAATGCTCCCCATGGGACTTCCCTGCTGGTGAGTGGTTAAGACTCCATGCTTCCACTGCAGGGGGTGAGGGTTCGATCCCTGCTCAGGGAAGTTCCACATGTCATGCAGTGTGGCCAAAATAAAGAAAAGGAAGGAAGGAAGGAAGGAAGGAAGAAAAAGAAAAGAAAAGAGAGAGAGAGACAGATGGACAGAGGGAGGGAGGGAGAAAGAAAGAAACGCTCCCCATGAATTTTAGTGCAGACAAAAATAAAAATTTCTGGCTTAGGAGGCAGAGGGGTCATGAGAAGTGGATCTAAAAGTTCTCATCTTGACTCTGCCTCCAACTCCCCATGTAATCTTGAGAAAGCCCCTTCCCTCTGGGGTCCCCATCAGGTTCAAGAGGACAAGGAGAAGAATCCAAGCAAATGAGATGCTGCTGAACTTCTACCAAGCTCAGCCCAAGACTCACTTTTCAAATGGGAAAACTAAGGCCCAGAGATGGGAAGGGACTGATGTAAGATTACCCAGCAAATTAGTGGCAGATCCTCACTTAGGGCTCTTTCTGATATGCCAGGAAGTATCCCCCAGATTACAGCACTCACTTCCTCTTTACTTCTGAGCTCAAAAGCAGGGGCAAGCATCCCTTCTTTGGAAGGCAGAAGGGGCCTAAGTGACATCTGGAGGACAGGTGGGCAGTCAGCTGACTTTTCTAAGCAGGGCTCTGACACGGGGGGAAAAAAAAGAAAGTTCAAGGGCCAGGCTGGGATGAGAGCTGGCAGCCAACAATCAGGCCTAGAGAAAAATGCAAATGAAATGCAGCCAAGGAGGAGAAATGTAGAAACCTAAGGCTGGTTCCACCAAGTACACACACACACACACACACACAC